>NW_027325780.1:300000-446737 GCF_048418805.1 Vulpes vulpes | reverse complement strand
CATCTATTGTTGGATACTTGGATACTTGGGCTGCTTCCATAGTTTGGCTGTTGTAAATAATGGAGTAAATATAGGGGTGCATATCCCTTTGAATTAGTATGTTTTTCTTCCTTTCTTTCTTTCTTTCTTTCTTTCTTTCTTTCTTTCTTTCTTTCTTTCTTTCTTTCTTTCTTTCTTCTTTCTTTCTTTCTTTTTCTTTCTTTCTTTTCTTTTCTTTCTTTCTTTCTTTCTTTCTTTCTTTCTTTCTTTCTTTCTTTCTTTCTTTCTTCTTTCTTTTCTTCTTTCTTTTTTTTTTCTTTGAGGGTAAAAGCCCAGTAGCATGATTCCTGGATCATAAGGTAGCTCTATTTTTAACTTTTGGAGGAACTTCTATACTGTTTTTCAGAGTGGCTGCAGTTTCAAGACAGTTTCTTTTTCTCCACATCCTCTCTTGTGCTTTGGATTTTAGTCATTCTACAGGGATCAGGTGATATCTCATTGTGGCTTTGATTTGTATTTCCTTGATAATGAGAGATGTTGAGCATTTTTTTATATGTCTATTGGCCATCTGTATGTCTTCTTTGGATCAATGTCCATTCATGTCGTCTGCCTATTTTTAAATTGTATTATTTGTTTTCTGGGTGTTGAATGGTATCAGTTCTTTTTATATTTTGGATAGTAACCCTTTATTAGATTTATCATTTGCAAATATCTTCTCCCATTTAGTAGTATTGTTGATTGTTTATAACTGTGCAGAAGCTTTTAATTTTGATGTAGTTCCAATAGTTTAATTTTGTTTTTATTTCCCTTGCCTCAGGAGACCTATCTATAAAAATGCTGCTATAACTGATGTCAGAGAAATTAATGCCTCTGCTTTCTTCAAGGATTTTTATAGTTTCAAGTCTCACATTTAGGTCTTTAATCTATTTTGAATTTACTTCTCTGTATGTTAAAATAAAGTTATACAGTTTTATTGTTTTGCATGTAGCTCTCTGGTTTTCCCAACACCATTTGTTGGAGAAACTTTTTCCCATTGTATATTCATTCCTCCTTTGTCCAAAATTAATTGGCTGTATAATTGTGGGTTTATTTCTGGGTTTTCTATTCTGTTTCATTGATCTGTAGGTCTGTTTTTGTGCTAGTACCATACTGTTTTGATTACTACTACTTTGTAGTATAATTTGAAGTCCAGAATTGTGATACCTCCAGTTTTGTTTTGATCTGTAGGTCTGTTTTTGTGCTAGTACCATACTGTTTTGATTACTACTACTTTGTAGTATAATTTGAAGTCCAGAATTGTGATACCTCCAGTTTTGTTTTGATCTGTAGGTCTGTTTTTGTGCTAGTACCATACTGTTTTGATTACTGATACTTTGTAGTATAATTTGAAGTCCAGAATTGTGATACCTCCAGTTTTGTTGCTCTTTGTCAAGATTACTTCAGGTATTTGAGATCTTTTGTGGTTCTATAACAATTTTCGGATTGTTTCTTCTGGTTTTGTGAAAATTACTGTTTCATTTTGATAGGGATTGCATTAAATTTGCAGATTGCTTTGGGTGGTATATGCATTTCAACAATATTTGTTCTTTCAACCCATGAATGTGGAATATCCTTCCAGTTCTTAGTGTCATCTTCAATTTCTTTCATCAATGTTTTATAGTTTGCAGAGTTCAGGCCTTTCACCTCTTAAGTTTATTCGCAGATATTTTACTGTTTTTGTTCCAGTTGCAGATGGGATTGTTTTCTTAATTTCTTTTTCTTGCTGCTTTATCACTAGTGTACATGAATGCAACAGATTTCTGTACATTGATTTTGTATACTGTAACTATACTGAATTCATTTATCGGGTAGTTTTTTTTTTGGTGGGTGGTGTCTTTAAGATTTTCTGTATGTAGTATGTCATCTGCAAATAGAGTTTTACTTCTTTACTAATTTGGATGCCTTTTATTTCTTTGTGTTTTCTAATTGCTATGGCTAGGACTTCTAGTGCTAGTGCTATGTTGAGTAAATGTGGTGAGAATGGACATTCTTGTCTTATTCCTATCCTTAGAGAAAAAGTGCTCATTTTTTTTAGCACTGAGTGTGATTTTGTCCATGAGTTTTTATATGAGGCTTTTATTATGTTGAGGTATGTTCTCCTAGACCTCCTTTGCATGAATTGATGTTGAACTTTGTTGAATGCTTTTTCTGCATCTATTGAAATGATCATATGGTTTTTATACTTTCTCTTATGGGTGTGATGTATCACATTGATTGTCTTGTGAATATTCGACTACTTTTGCATCCTGGGAATAAATCCCACTAGATTGTAGTGTATGGCTTTTTAAAATTATTATTGGATTCAGTTTGCTAATATTTTGTTTGAGTATTATTACATCCATATCCATGAGAGGTAATGTCCTATAGCACTCTTTTTTTGTGATGTCTTAATTTGGTTTTGGTATCAAGTGCTACTGGCCCCATAGAATGAATTTGGAAGTTTTCCTTCCTCTTCTGTTCTTGGGAATAGTTGGAAAAGAATAGGTATTAACTCTTCTTTAAATGTTTGGTAGAGGGCAGCCCCAGTGGCTCAGTGGTTTGGCGCTGCCTTCAGCGCAGAGTGGGATCCTGGAGACCTTGGATCGAGTCCCATGTCGGGCTCCCTGCATGGAGCCTGCTTCTCCCTCTGCCTGTGTCTGCCTCTTTCTCTCTCTCTCTCTCTAATGAATAAATAAAATCTTTAAAAAATAAAAAATAAATGTTTGGTAGAATTTTCCTGTAAAGCCATCTCGTTCTGTTTTTGGGAATTTTTTGATTACTCATTAATTTTCATTGCAGGTCATTAGTCTCTTCAGATTTTCTATTTATTCCTGCTTTAGTTTTGGGAAGTTACATGTTACTAGGAATTTATCTACTTCTTCTAGGTTGTCCAATTTATTAGCATATAGGTTTTCAAAAATATTCTGTTTGTATATTTGTGGTGTTTATATTTCTGTGGTGTTGGTTGTTATTTCTCCTCTTTCGCTAGTGATTTTGTTTATTTGGTTTCTCTCTCTCTCTCTCTCTCTCTGTCTCTCTCTTGTGTTTTGATAACTCTGGCTAGAGGTTTACCAATTTTGTTGATCTTTTCAAAGAATCAGCTCCTGGTTTCATTGATCTGTTCTATTGTTTTTGTTTTTTAGTTTCTATATTATTTATTTCTGCTCGAATCTTTATTATTTCCTTCCTTTTGCTGGGTTTAGATTTTGTTTGTTCTTTTTAGCTCCAATAATAATAAGGTTAGATTGTTTCTTTGAGATTTTTTTTTGCTTCTTGAGGTAGATCTGTAATGCTATAAACTTACCTCTTAGAACCAGTTTTGATGCATCTCAAAGATTTTAGAATGTTGTGTTATCATTTTAATTTCTTTCCATGTAATTTTTTTTAAATTTTTATTTATTTATGTATTATAGTCACAGAGAGAGAGAGGCAGAGACACAGGCAGAGGGAGAAGCAGAGGGAGAAGCAGGCTCCATGCACTGGGAGCCCGACGTGGGACTTGATCCCGGGTCTCCAGGATCGCGCCCCAGGCCAAAGGCAGGCGCTAAACCGCTGCGCCACCCAGGGATCCCCACTTTCCATGTAATTTTTGACTTCTGCTTTGATTTCTTGGTTGACCTATTGTTTAATAGCATATTTAACCTCCATGTGTTTCTGCTCTTTCCAGATTTTTTCTTGTGGTTGATTTCTAGTTTCATAGCATTGTGGTCAGAAAAGATGTGTGGTGTGACTTTGACTTTTTTGAATTTGTTAAGACTTAAGATGGATCTTATTTTTTTAATCTACTTCACCACCCTGTGTCTTTTGATTGGAGCATTTAGTCCATTTACATTCAAAATAATTGTTGATAGATATGTATTTATTGTCTGCTTATTGCTTTTTTAAATAAATTTTCTCTGGTCCTTTCTTCTCTTGCCCTCTTTCATGGCTTTTATTGGCTTTCTTTAATGATATGCTTGGATTCCTGTCTCTTTATTCATTGCATCTCTATTACTGGTTTTTGATTTGTAGCTATCATTGGATTTGTATATAACATCTTCACATAGCTGTCTATATTAAGTTGATGGTCACTTAAGTTTGAACCCATCTTTACTCTCTCTCCTTCAGGCTTTAGATACATGGTGTTATAATTTGCATCCTTTTATTTTATGAATCCCTTGACTGATTTTTATAGAAATACTTATTTTTACTGCTCTTTTGTTTTTTTACTTTTCATATGTTCACTTCTGGTGTTTCTTTTCCACTCAAGGAGTCCCCTTTAATATTTCCTGTAAGATGGTTTAATGGTCATGAACTTCTTTATAGTGTTTGTTTGCCTGAGAAACTTTGTATCTCTCTTTCTATTCTGAATAATAGACTTGCTGGATAGAATATTCCTGGGTGCAGATTTTCTCCTTTCAGCCCTTGGAATATGTCATGCTACTTTCTTCTGGCCTTCAGAATTTCTGCTGAAAAATCCACTGATAGTCTGATGAGGTTTCCATTATGTGTAACTGTCCTCTTTTCTCACTGCTTTAAAAAATATTTTTTTTATCTCTACTTTTTGCCATTTTAATTACTATGTTTCTTGGTGTTGATCTCCTTGGGTTGAATTTTTCAAGGGATCTCTATGCTCCTGGATCTGGATATCTGTTTTCTTACCCAGATTAGAGAAATTTTCAACTATTATTTCTTCAGATAAATATTCTGCCCCCTTTCCTCTCTCTTCTTCTAAGATTCCCTATAATGCTAATGCTTTAGGCTTAATGGAATCACTGAGTTCCCTAAGACTATTCTCAATTTACATAATTTTCTTTCCTCTCCTTTGTTCAACTTGGTTACTTTTCATTACTCTGTCTTCTAGGTTGTTAATTCATTCCTCTGCTTCATCTAGCCTGCTATTTTTTTCCCATCAAGTCTATTTTTAATTTCACTTGTTTCATTCTTGATCTCTGATTGGTTCTTTTTTATTTCTGTGTTAAGGGTCTCACTGATGTTCTCCACTCTTTTCTCAAGTCTAGTGAGTATTTTTATGATCATTGCTTTAAATTCTCTATCAAGCATATTACTTATATAGGTTTCACTTAGCTCTATTACTGTGGTTTGGTCCTCTTCTTTCATTTGGGATATATTTGTCTCTTCATTTTTTTTTCCAGCTCTCTATGTATGTGTGTTAGGAAAGTTAGCTATTTCTTTTGTCTTAACAATAATAGCCTTATGAAGAAGAGCTCCTGTAGTGCCTTGCAGTGCAATGTCTCCTGTTCTCTAGGTCCTGGCCCTTCAGAGAATGTCTCCTATGTGTGCTCTGCTCTTGAGTCCTGGCCTCTTTTTTCTTTTGTCCTCTTGTCTGCAGAGGCTCTATTTGCCTATTATGGACAGTATTTGGACCCTAGCAGAGGTGGAATGCATGTTATTAACAAGGTGTATGCTGGTCTGCTTGCAAAATGAGACCTACACCCTGGCATTGGAGAGAGGAACAAACTGAGATCCTGAAAAATGCACAAGTCTGGAGATGTGGTGTTGGCAGGGTTTGCTCAGGTCTTCTGGGGGAGGGTCTCACAGTTCTGGAAGAAGTAGATCCTCAAATGCACATGAGGTAGATGAGCTTGGTGCAAGCAAGTTAGATAAGAGGTGTCAGTGCCTTGTTGGTTCCCACAGGTGACTTTTGTTTATGCTGGGGGCCAGGGAGGGAAATGACACCTGCTAGCTCCTTTGTTCCTGGAAGAGTCTCCCTGTGATCACTTTCTCTCCAGAACAATTTTGGATGAGCAAATCATTCTTCCTCCCATCTGTCCCCTAGCTTTTTTTCAAACTTCTAGTTCTACCCTGTACCTGCATGGGCTGTTTGTTGTGTTGTCTCTTTATTTTTATTTTATTTTATTTTATTTTATTTTATTTTATTTTATTTTATTATTTTATTTATGATAGGCACACAGTGAGAGAGAGAGAGGCAGAGACATAGGCAGAGGGAGAAGCAGGCTCCATGCACCGGGAGCCTGACATGGGATTCGATCCCGAGTCTCCAGGACCGCGCCCTGGGCCAAAGGCAGGCGCCAAACCGCTGCACCACCCAGGGATCCCCGTGTTGTCTCTTTAAAGGCAGGGACTCTGCCCTCTAGAGTCTCCCAGAACTGAGCTACCCAATTTTTAAAGTTCTAAGTTTTAAGTGCTGCTGGTTGTAAGAACATCTGAAATTCATCCCCCTTCACTTTCAAATGCAAATGTTATGGGAATTTATCCTCCCCCTTTGTTAGTTCATGGGCTTCCCAGTGCCATTAGCTCCCTCCTTACCACAGATGGCCCTAGACCATTTCATTCTGAAACTGCATTTTTACTTCTCCTACCTTCTTCAGTGTGGCCTCTTCTCTACCTTTAGTTGTAGAGTTTGTTCTGCCAATCTTCAGTTCATTTTAGGAGTTTTTTATGCTGATATGAGTGTTATCTACTTGTATCTGTGCAAGGAGGCTAGTTTAGGGTCTTTCTAGTCTGCCATCTTCCCAGCCTACCAAATTTCTTTTGCTCTTAGTTGATAGTATTTTAAAGTATAATCTTTTCTCCAAGATTTTTTGGTAGCTCTTCATTCATCCACTATTCAGTATGCAAGGGAGTCTGCTCATTTCTTCAGAGAAGGAATTATTCAGAAAAATGTTGTGAATAAAGTGAAAAGCAAGAGAATGCTTTATTTCAGGAGAGTGTAATGATGGGGATGGGGAAAACTCAAAGGAGAAGTTATCAGGCCTTTGACCTAGAGTTAGAGATCTCTCAGAAAGGAGCCATGTCCCCTGCCCACCCCCTTTTACTAGCTGAGCCCCAAGTGAAGAGCAGTAGAGACCTCAGAAAGGATTTTGAGATCCTAAAGCAGAGGAGACCTAGAGCTTACCCTTGTGGAAGAGCCCAGGACCTGGGGAGGAGGGACTAGTCCCCAGAGTTGAAAGGGCTATGTGACACCTCTGAGGAGGATGGCCTGAGGCTTGTCCACAACTTTCCCATAGATCACCTTGCTCTGCAGTGATGAAAAATCCTCAGACACCCAATAGAGTTATGAAAATAGCAGAGAGGGATCCCTGGGTGGCACAGCAGTTTAGCGCCTGCCTTTGGCCCAGGGCGCAATCCTGGAGACCCGGGATCGAATCCCACGTTGGGCTCCCGGTGCATGGAGCCTGCTTCTCCCTCTGCCTATGTCTCTGCCTCTCTCTCTCTCTCTCTCTGTGTGTGTGTGTGTGTGTGTGTGACTATCATAAATAAATAAAAAAATTTAAAAAAAGAAAATAGCAGAGAGAATTGCTGGACAGGATCTCATAGATGAGAATTATTGGGTTTGACAGAATTGTAACCTCAATAGACTATCTGCCAAGGACCAAAACACAGAAGAGGTAAGATTCAGAGGACATGAGCATGGACAAATAATACTGAGGAGTATTTCCATCCCTATTTTTTAACATTGCATAAGACTCTTGGCATTTAGATTTAATCCTAAGCAAAAATAGTGGAATTTGAGTGAATTTAGAAATTAATTGTTATAAAAAATGAAGTTTTTTTCCCCATAACTGAATTTGTGGATGGAGCTTCATACCTGTTTCACACATTTCTTTTTTTCAAACATATTGAAAATTACAGCTAATTTATTCTCGACTCAGTAGACAGCCATAATCACATGATAACAGGTGATAATCACTGTTACCACTTTCTTAGGTATATTCCAGAGGCCACTTGGCTGGCATATGGAGCGCTTTGTAAGGCTTTGATGGGCAAAAATAATTTTTACAGGGACTCTATAAATGGGATTTCCTTGACTTTTGTTTTGGGATATTCGAGATCTATATTAGAGGAGGATCTTGATATTTTTCATCATATATAAAAAAGCACCATGAATAAATAAGTTCCCATCTGTTGTGCCTAAGAATAAGTAGATAAAAGCCACACTCGGACATTTTTCAGGCTTTTAGATCCAACACTGAATAATTCCCAAGTTCATGGTAAATTATCACCTTTCCTCAATATTTATAGGTTTATTCTGGAACACAGCTCTCTAGACTCTAGAATAGGCCACATGACAAGTTGCTAACAGTGAAATATGGGACATAGTCGGGAGTAATTTTTAGACAGAGAACCATAAACTTTTAGAGCTAGAGGTCAACTCTAGAAGTTTAGCCTTTCTTGGATATAAATCCTGGAGATAACTTCCTGATCCCAGGTGTTTCTATGCTGATCTTGGTGACTAGTGAAGGGAATGAGGGAAAAAATGTTTAAGCCACAGGATATAGTGTAGTTGGACATAGCTGCCTAAATATGGTTGATATAAATTAAATATTAAACATATTTGCCCATATCCTCTAAATATGTGAAATATACAATTTTAGTTTTTAATACCTTATCAAAGTAACAGCATGACATTCTGTATTTTATTAGCTTATACCATGCTAAAATACATTGTTACATTTTGAATTTAGGGACACTTGAGTCAGGTTTCCTGTTTGGCGGGGAATCTGCTTCTCCCTCTCCCTCTGTCTTTCCCCCAACTCATGCTCTCTCTCTCTCTCTCTTTCTCTCTCATGAGCTCCCTCTCAAATAAATAAAATCCTTAAACAAATTCTTGAATTTATATGAAAGCATTTTAGAACAAACTTGAATAGAGAAGGCAGAATTAAATGTATTTATTGATGACAGTATTCTTCATACTGAAGAAATAAAGTTTTAAGATGAGTTTTCTTTTACATGAACTAAGCTTTTATTTAGAAGAAAACAAAAGCTGAAAAAATACCAAATTTTTTTGTTATCTTCACATATGAATGTGGCTTGTAGTCAAAAATAGATTGTTAAATACACTCACAGTTTTCCTTAGTTATGTATTCATAACTTGGTCAATCTTGACCTCTGGATGTGAATATTGGAACTCTATACTGTGCTCTTATAAAGTTACCTATTTCTGAAAAATTGTCACTAGCAACAGAATTTATCAGGTCATAAATAACTTGAAGAATGTTATTCATTGTAACATTATTCATTGGGGGTATATAATTATTATTTCTTCACGTAGAATTGACTGTTACAGATGTTAGTATTAACTAATCAGCAACAGGAAATTACCATACATTTTGAAGATTGAACGTTTTGTTTCATTGAGATGAGTGATGAGGCATTTAAATTGCCTAGAAAACACCACGAATTTATCACAGAACTGATTTCCTTTTTATTTTTTTAAAGATTATATTTATTTATTCATAGAGACACAGAGAGAGGCAGAGACACAGGCAGAAGGAGAAGCAGGCTCCATGCAGGGCCCGATGTGGGACTCGATCCTGGGACTCCAGGATCACACCCCGGGCCGAAGTTGGCACTAAACCGCTGAGCCACCAGGGCTGTCCCACAAAACTGATTTCCTAATGATCTCCTGTCCTGCTTCCGGAAATTGCTTTTAAAAATACAGATTGTAACTTATAACTCATCTCTTTCACAACCCTGCTGATTCCTCCTTGTTCGTAGATTCTTTACCATGAGGACCCGCTTCATGGATGAGTGAATTCTACAGTTGCACAGAGCCTCAAATTTTAGAAGGGCTCCATTCTTGGTTTACTCCCATGTCACCATTCTGAAATGATTAATAATTTTGAACAAAACACTCCACATTTTCATTTTCTACTGGGTGCCACAAATTATATGGGAAGCCTTTTCAGCTGTCCCAGACAGACTTTATTCTTTTCTCCTCTTTGTTCTTATCCTTTTTTTGGTACCTGTCTGAACCCTGATACCAAATTACACTATAATTTGATTATCATCTACTTGCCTTTCCAGATAGTTGCAGTGGATGCTGTTGGTACCCACTCAGATCTTTTTTACCAGCCAATTTGCCAATCTCCTAGTTGCTCTGAGCACTGGTTGCTAATGGCCCACCGCTGGCCTTCTCCAGAAAATTGTGCTGTTTTAGAGGTACAAAAGGTCAATCTTTGCCATAAGGTGGGCTCTCTCTGTGATGTCATTTGTACTGCAGAGCTCCTTGTGGTCATCTTTCAATCAGACTAATGTAGACTATTTCTGAGCCAATATCCTTGCCTTGCTTCATTTTCTAACCTGTCCTCCTGTCTCCTCACTATTTTTCTCCTTTGAACATTTTCTTAACAGTACAAAATTACCTGAATACTTGTGCCAGGCTCTGCTTCTAGGTGCTTCTGTGTAAACCAAGCATGAATTAGGACAGGTACCATGTATTTCTTATCTCTGCATCTCCAAGAACTGTTCTTGGCACATGGTAGGTGTCCTATTATGTTTGAGTCAAACATTTCTAGGATACTTTGTTTGAGTGGTAAAGTTCTTTCAGTGTAGTTTTGTTCAAGACATAATTGTGAAGGGTATAAATTTTGCTTTCTTCATAGATACTCAATTACCTCTAGTTTTCTAGTGTGGTCCTTCCAGCCAGGGCCTCTATTTCAGATCACCTTTTCTCGCTCAAACTTCTAAAAATGTTTATCTCTCTGAATGCCTTTTAACTCACTGTTTCTTTGGAAAGGTTGTGAATTTATAGAATACTAGAATGAGAAGAGGCTTAGAGAATATTCAGAAAGGAACTGATAAAAGAAAAAATACTGGAAGCTCAGGAAACAAGAAGAAAAGAAACAATGGAAAGCAGAATTATGGTCACATATCATATAATGGACTATCCCTCTCCTCATGAGTTTTATAAATTATGTTTTAATGATTGTAACAAAGTTTATAGCACTGTCTGATAATAAGACAATGAATTTAAAAGTGAGGAAGGTAAGGTACTTAAACTGAAGTGAGGTGTCCACACACTTAACTAGGGTGGTAAAAATGTTGATACCAGTAGATTATTATCATCACATATATAGATACTAGAATACTCAGAGCAATACTACAAAACCTATAGAAAGATATATACTCAAAACCACTACAGATTTTATTTATTTATTTATTTTTATTTATTTATTTATTTATTTATTTATTTATTTATTTTTATTTGAGAGAGGGAGAGAGAGAAAGTAGAGAGAGGAAGAAGGAGAGAGAGAAGCAGGTTACCTGCTGGCAGGGAGCCAGATGTGGGGCTCTATCCCAGGACCCTGAGGTCATGACCTGAGCTGAAGCCAGATGCTTAACCAACTGAGCCACCCAGATGCTCTTCAAAACCGCTATAAATAAATCAAGATGGGAGACTGAAAATTCTAATAAAAAAATCCAACATCTTTTTATGATAAAAAACTCTTTAACAAATTAAGAATTGTATACGCTTAGCAGAACATGTTAAAGATCTGTATGCTGGAAATTTTTAAAAATTACTGATGAAAGAAATAATATCTAAATAAGTGGAGAAACAACTGGGTTCATAGATTGGGAGGCTCAACATAATAAAGATATCAAAATCCCAGCAAGGTTTGTTGTAGATAAAGATAAGTTTATTTTAAAATTTATGGAAGACGCAGAAGCTAGAGTAGCTAAAATAATCTTGGCAAAGAAGAATAAAGTGGGAGGAATCACTCTCAAATATTAAAGTTTACTGTGTAGATATAATAATTGAGATAGTTTGCTATTAGTAGAGGGGCATGTTGATCAGAATAGAATAGGGAACCCAGAAATAGACCCACAGAAATATGCTCAATGTGAATTTTGATGAAGATGCAAAAAAATTCAATTAATTGAGGGTAGCTTTTCGACAACTAGGGCTGGAGTAATTGGATATATCCATGGGCTAAATAAATAAAAGGAAAAAAGAAAAATAATAATTTCAACCTAAACCTCACATCTTAATTAAAAAATTTACTCAAAATTGGGGAATCCCTGGGTGGCGCAGTGGTTTGGTGCCTGCCTTTGGCCTAGGACGCGATCCTGGAGACCCTGGATCGAATCCCATATCGGGCTCCCGGTGCATGGAGCCTGCTTCTCCCTCTGCCTGTGTCTCTGCCCCTCTCTCTCTCTCTCTGTGACTATCATAAATAAAAATAAAAAAATTAAAAAAATAATTTACCCAAAATTGATCATAGAATTAAATGTAAAATAAAAATATAAAACTTTTAGAGAAAACATAGAGAAAATATTTAGGATCTCGGGCTATTCTAAAGTTCTAAATACGATATAAAATGCATAATTCATAAAAAAGGAAAGGAGATAATTTGGACCTCATCAAAATTAAAAACTTTTGCTATTTAAAAGCCCATGTAAAAAAGCTATTGGTTGAGAAAAAATGTTTGCAAGCTGCTCATCCGAGAAAACACTGGTATGCATAATATATAAAGAACTCTCAAAACTCAACAGTAAAAAAATAGTCTAAACAGAAAATGGAGACAACATGAAGAGACATTTCAATTAAGACAGTATACAGATGGCAAGTAAGCACATGGAAAGATGTTCAACATCATTAGCAATCAAAGAAATGTAAATTAAAATTTCCATTAGTTATTAGTACACATATTTCAGAAAAGCAAACATTAAAAAAAACCCCACAAAACTGACAATACCAAATGCTGGTGAGGATATGGAGAAACTGGATCATTTCTACACTGCTGGTGGGGATGAACTACTGTACAGACACTCTGGAAGATAGGTTATCAGTTTCTTGTAAAATTGAGCACGTTAGTTATGATAGAATCCAGTAATTTATCCCAGAGAAATGAAAACCTATAGTCACATAAATTCCTATGCACTAATGTTCATAGCAGATTTCTTTATAACGGCCCTAAACTGAAATTTGTCCAGATATCTTTCAAGAGATAAATGGTTAAACAGACTGTAGTACGTTTTTATATACTGTATAATACTACTCTGCAATAAAACAGAAAAGACCTATTGTTTCATACAACACATCAGGTGAATCTCCAGGGAAGAACTGGAGTAAAAACAGCTGAGTGGAAAACAGCCAATCACCAAAAGTTACATTCTTTGATTCCATTTAGGGAGCATTTTTGAAATGACAACATTTAAAAAAATAGAGAATGGATTAGTGAATATCAGAGATTAGGGACAAGGGAAGGGTTGGGGGCGGAGGGTGATAAACAGGAGACATTCTTATGGTAACGAAACTATTCAGTATCTTGAGTGGATGATGCATGCAGGAAACTACCTGTGATAAATCTGTACAGAACTAAATACACATGTACATTTGTACAGATACATAGATACACACAAGTATAAGTAAAACTGGGGAAAACTGAATGATATTGGTGTGTTGTATAATGTTGGTATCCGGATTGTGATATTATACTATAGTTGTACACAATACTACCATTGGGAGATGGGATAAAATGCACATGGCATCTTTCTGTATTATTTCTCTTAACCGCAGGTGAATCTATAATTTTCTTAAAATCAATAAAAAAATTCTGTTGGTAATATGGTAGAAGAAATTCAGAGTAATGCTTTAATTGTAAATTTAAATATTTTTTGTTTAAAGTCTTATTTGATATTTAGGGCAGTATTAATATTTAATTTATTACGTATAGAATTTATTTTTCACTTGGGAACTGGATGTTGACACTTCATTATACTACATTTCTTGATCTACAGCCAGTTGTGAGATTAAAATATATTGAGAATTTTATAATTATAAAATTCCTTGATGAAATGGAAGTACTGATACTTGTTGTGTGTGTGTGTCCAGTTGTATTTCCCCTCTTAATTAATCCTGACACTGAATGTCCTACAATGTTATTTAATTCTTGCACTTCCAGGTAGTTACCTGGAATTTGAATTAGACTTCTCAAGTTTAAGGGCTCAGTTTCACAAGACTTCTACTTCAGACATTAGTTGCAGATGTGCTGCCCAGGCTACCGACGTTTTTGCCCAGTTGAGTACAAATTCAGGAGTTCCCATGCAATAATTCATTAGAACAATTCACAAAACTCAGGAAAGTCCTTCACTACTGCCTGTTTATTATAAAGAATACAACTTAGAAGCAGCGACATGGAAGGGGATATACACAGGGTGAGGTATGTTGAGGGTGTAAGGTGTGTGCAGAGCTACCATGACCTCTCAGGGCACACCATCCTTACAGTGACTCAGTGTTCACCAACTCAGAAGCTCACTGAACTATGTCATTTAGGGGTTTTTATGGAGGTTCTCTGTAGCATGATTATTTAAATCATTGGCCACTGGTGATTAAAACAACCTCCAGCCCCTCTCACCTCCTTATTGGTCTAGGGGTGAGAAAGTTCCAAACCCGTAAAGAGGTGTTGGGCTCCTCTAGCAACCAGCCCCCACCTGAGGCTGCCTAGGGCCCCCCCCAAAGTCACATCACGAACATAATCTCAGATATGTTTGAAAGTGCCTGTTAGGTGTAAAAGAATACAACTCCTATCAGCCCTATTATTCAGGAAGTTACATGATTTTAGATGCTTCTTGGCAGGAACCCCATAAACAAAGACCAGATATCTTTCTGTGATCCACAGTGTGTGTATTCAGTTTTTTTTAACTTAATGCTGTTACCAAGAAGCATTTTTTTAGATGTATAGTACCATAACAACAAAAAACCCTTGAAATCTTAAAATAACATCAATATGTTCTAAGTAGAAAGATTGTTCAAGATAGTGTGTGATTTCATAATAAATCTGTGGGAATAAAAGCTGCATTAATCAAGGATTGTAAGATGTATAACATTCAGATTATTTGTTCTTTGTAGTATATATAATGTTGGATTCAAAACTCCACATGAGCTTAATCATTGGCTGGTAGACTCCTGTCCTGTTTAGTGCTGCCTTAGAAAAATATGCATTCAACACTGTCTTCTGATGGATAATGGATAACTTTCAATATTCTGGCTCCTTTTTAGCAGCTAGTAGAAATGAATTTGGTACTTCTTTGAGAGGGACTTAATTCAGATCTAATAGGAATTTTTAGTTTCCTATCTATATTAATACTTTGGCCTAATCTTTAATGTATCTATTTGTCAGAGAAGCACTATAATGTAGTGATTATGATCAGGGGTGCTTAAATTGGACCATCTGAGTTCAAGTCCCACTTCACTTATCTATATATCACCTGGAGCTGTCTATTCAATCTCTTTGCATGTTTTCTTATCCATAGTAAAGATAGCTATGTACTTCATGAATGAACTTAGTATATATGAAAAGATTAGCCCTGAGGACACATAGGAAGTATTATGTTGATGTTGGTGCTTGTTACTGCTGATGTGAAAAACAGGGGGTGCCCATAGTATCTAATAATTTATGTTTGTATGCATTACAGCTGTAATCAGGCTGATGTGTAAATGAAATTTCCTGAATATGTAAAGCTATTATATAATATACAATATATGCATAATATATTATATATATTAAATTTGCTAATCTTTTCTTTGAGGAATGAAATCATGTTTTAATGTGACTGTACTATATTGAAGTATTCCAAAGTACTTGTTGTCCGTAATGTCCATTTTTTTGTAAGGCAAAACACTAACAATGAAGATAGTGGTTGTCGATGTGATGATAAAATTGTTTATTGTACAGCACTTAAAATGTGCCTCTTTCCCTTGGATGGTTTTTAAAACCAGAATCTTCAAACAAACCATATGTGCATTTATAAAACAATTGACCTTCAAGCTCATCACATGACCTAAAGGTTGACTAAAGAGAATCTTTATATAACTTGATGATTTGTTTAATCACTATAGTCAAACCAAGCATAAAATAACAGGTCCTCTTCTCTTTAAAGTTATATTAACTCAGGAATTACCTTAATGCTGATTTCACTTGGGAATCTTTATAGGCATTGCTATGCTCAAAGTAAGATTTCATATGAAATCCTGAAAGTTTCATAGAGGCATAAAGTTAAGTTTTTAAAAATTCTTAAATTTAGGAAATTATTGATCAACTCTTATAATAGACTTTTTAAAATTTTTTAAAGATTTTATTTATTCAGGAGAGACACACACAAACACACACACACACACAGAGAGAAGGAGAGAGAGAGAGAGAGAGAGAGAGAGACATAGGTACATAGGTAGAGGAAGAAGCAGGCTCCATGCCCGGAGCCCAATGTGAGACTCGATCTCCGGTCTCCAGGATCAGGCCCTGGACTGAAGGCGGCGCTCAACCGCTGAGCCACCCGGCTGCCCTAGACCTTTTTTTTTTTTAAAGAGACCGCCCCCCCCCCCCCCGTTGTGTTTTTAGGACGGGGATAAGTCACATTATTATTTCAGGGATAAGTCAAATTATTCAGCTGAAATTCCCAACATACATATATATATGTGTGTATATGTATATATGTATATATGTATATATACATATATATATATGTATATATATATAAAATCATTGGCTACTGGTGATTAAAACAACCTCCAGCCCCTCTCACCTCCTTAGCAGTCTAGAGGTGAGAAGGTTCCAAACCCGCAAATAGGTGCGTGTGTGTGTATATATATATATATATACACACATATATACACATATATATGTATGGAAGTCAGGTTTAAATGAAGGTAAGTGCAACTATAGAAGAGGAGAAAAATTAAAAGTTTAGTTCTGGAGCACTTGGGTGGCTCAGTGGTTGAGAGTCTGCCTTTGGCTTGGCTCGTGGTCCTGGGGTCCTGGAATCAAGTCCCACATCAGGCTGCCCACAGGGAGCCTGCTTCTCCCTCTGTCTGTGTCTCTGCCTCTCTCTCTGTGTCTCTTATGAATAAAGAAATAAAATCTTAAAAAAAAGGTCAATTCTACGTGGTAGTGATGGCAGGCACACATTTTACATCATATATATATATATATATATATATATATATATATATATATATATACCAGTATATATACTAGTGTGTGTGTATAATATATATAATATATTATGATGCAATAAGGTATTGTGTATGTAATACATAATATATATGTCCTATATATGAATGTGTGTATATATATAGGTGACACAACATGATTTGCTAAAAAGGATTGTGTCCTGCAAAAGAGAATCATACCCGACTTTTAGAGAACAACTTACGGGGCAACATGCTTAGGAACCACATTGGAAAACAGCTCTAAGTGGTAGTACTCAGTATAGCACCATATTTTGGATCCAGATAAGGATGCAGTCCTCAAGGCTTTTGGTGTAAAAGTTACATTATGTGGACAAGCTGCCTAATAAGACAAGTAGAGCCAGTTAGTAGTGAAGCAACATAGGAAAGGAGCTAGCTCTGAAGCTCTAGAAGTCACATTGCCTGGGTTCAAATCCCATGTACCAGTTGTTTGCTCAGCTTATCGTTTGGTCTGTATTCTCATCTGAAACATGGGTAGAATAGTAACTATCTGATAGGGCTGTTACAAAGATTAAGTGAATTATTATACTTAGAACAATGTCTAGCCCTTAGCAACCACTCAAAACAGTTGAGTCTTTTTATTTTATTTTTTTTTATTTTATTTTATTTTATTTTTTTAGTTGAGTCTTTTTAATTTGATTACTTGGTAATTTACTACTAAACTCTGTACAGAATTCAAGAAAAAAAGTTCATATTTTGATTTCTACTATGGAATGATTAATATTGATAAAATGTTTTAGGAATTCCTTGCCCTTTGGTATCTTTTTTCTACATTTATTATTACAGTATTTAAAAACATGGAATTTGAAATATTTTGTAATCCTTATAATTTTTACATATATAGTCTAATCTATCTGAGTACATCAGGTAAAATATATATATTTATAAACATAACTCTGTAAAAAATCCAATTTATCTCATGTTTCTCATTAATGTATCTTGGAAGACTGAAAAAATGTTATCAGGAACCAGCTGCTTTGAATCTTTTAACATATAGCTTCATTGCCCAAGAAGAATGAAGAACAGATTTTCTAATTTAAATACAAATCTCACATATATTTAGTTCTCCAGAACTACTCTAATGGCAAGATAGAAAGACAGAAGTAAGGCCAAATTCGCATCCCATCACATTTTAGTACTTAAATCCATGCCAAAAACTTCCTAGTGAAAATAAAACACAGAATTGGTTGGTTTGCACTGCATGCTTTTATTTTAAAAATTGCATGCTTAAATGAAATAAAACAATGTAATTACAAATTTTATTAAATTCAATCAGGGAGCATTCGAAGTCATAGCTTATAAAGTACAAATTTGAAAATTACATTTTAGACTTAAACGCGAACAGGTTGTATATATTTGTGCTTTTCCCACGGGCCCCACCATCAACCCCAGCACTCACATGTACATATATTGTAGTAGCCAAGAACCTGCACACCAAGGCCGGACTGCATAAATTCATATCACAGCTCATCTACTTGCTGGCTGTGTGACTTTGAGATTGGGAAAATTATTTATTCTCTCTACTGAATAGAGAGGTTTTCAAAACCTCCTCAAACACAGCTTTTGCATTTCAACGCTACTGCAATACACATGTACACTGATTGCATTTACATTATTCTTGAGGCCAATAGAGTATGCTAACACAGCAATAACTAAGAGTAAAGCCAGAGCAATACACATGCTTTGTAACCAGTTTTCCTCTCCCAGAGGGGTTTCACTGACCTTCTCAGGGAAAGCCAGGCCTAGGAAATACCCACAGCAATTTTGAAGAGTACTCAGAATATAACCTCACAACAAGAGCTATTTTAGGGGGAAGTAGCTGAACTATAATATTTAAATAAAGAATTTGAAGCAGGTGTTATAATGTAACCTTTTGATAAGCACTTTTAGTTAATTTTCAACCAATATGTTAACTAACATTATCCAGCTGCAGAGAAATTAGAGCAGAACTTTTGTGCAAATAAAAAATCAGTCACTTAATCAGTCTCTGGATATAAAGACCAAGATAGTTTAGTAAAATGCATTTGATGTTTAGTGATAATGATACTGAGCAAAACAGTGCTTTGTAACTTGGTTCTGTAAGATAAACTTCAATGATGTATAGTTTCATGTTTGGCATTTTTAGAATTCTGCTCTTTTTCTCTCCATTTCTCTATCTCCACTTAAGTGATTAATGAAAATGATGAAAATAAAGTATATATAACATATTTTTAAAGTATCTAATTTAAGGTATAAAATAAATAGTAGATCAAGAATATTTCCAATTATAACCTGAGATATGTTCAAATTTTAAAACCTTGCTGAATTTCCATTTAAAGAATTTATGGAAGAATTATACATTATTTGTACCCTCCATATTGGAGAGACCATATGCTGTGGCTTTGGATAGTTTCAGATTATATCAGTTGTCCCAGCATAATAATTTATAACATTCTCTTTGACTTTCAAAAAAGTCGTGCTTTAATAAAGCATATGCACTTCCTACCTAGTACAAAGGATCTGCTTGTGAAGTGCTGTTTTAACCTTAAAAATTCTGGAACTTTTCAGGGAACACCTATGAGCCACAAGTAGTGCCAAAAATTATTTCCAGTCTTAACAAGTATCAATTCTCCTGCCTGCTCATTCTTACTGGTGCTGCTTTGTGATGCATTCCTCTAAATAATTTGTAGTCCATACTCCTTAAAGTAAAAAAGTATTACTCCTTTATAGCATTTTTTAATGTAAATTTATTTTTTATTGGTGTTCAATTTGTCATCATATAGAATAACACCCCGTGCTCATCCCGTCAAGTGCCCACCTCAGTGCCCGTCACCCAGTCATCCCCACCCCCCTCCCACCTCCCCTTCCACCACCCTAGTTCATTTCCCAGAGTTAGGAGTCTTTCATGTTCTGTCTCCCTTTCTGATATTTCCCACTTATTTTTTCTCCTTTCCCCTTTATTCCCTTTCACTATTTTTTATGTTTTATTCAAATTATAGTCTAAAATGCAAGTTCACTTTTTTCTAACATTTTATTTTTGTTGATTTTAATTTGTGCAGTACTCAAGAGTTTGTGTCATTATTTGGTTGACCTGGATAAGGATCTTTTAAAAGCTATACCATTGTTAGACAGCTTCACCCCCAAGTAAACTCTTGGCTTCTAGAAAGGTTCCCTGGAGGTAGCATAATGTCTATATGCAATAGGCACCTAACAGGTATTTATTGAATGAGTGTGATTGGTAGCAATAAGTTTTCTTAACTTAAAAAAATAACTTATTCTAAGTCAACAGCATTGTTTTAAGTTATCCAAGCTACAATGAGAATAATAAAATTCTTACTTGAAGAATATCTGATCACTACTCTTTACATTTATTAGGATAAACACAATACACATGTACACTAAAGGAGAATTAATTAAATTACCCTATGTAAGATATTATCTGAGAAACATTAATGCATTTATGTTTAAATATGAAGGAGGAAAAGAGATAATATGGAGTGGAGAATGTCATGAAATAATTTAATTTCTTGTCATGTCAAACCTTTTTTCTGATGTATTTCTGTTATAGAATTACTATTGAAAGCCTGTCAGTCACTCTGGAGCCCCTTAGAAATAATACTTTCCATATTATGTTTACAAATTCCTTTCATGGTCAGAGGCATGGCTTGTGATTTAGCCTAATATCAACTAAAAAAGACCCCACCATTATTATGGAGGAGGAGAGCTTAGGACACCAGTAGGCCATAAACTTTTTAGATGGTAATTTGAAACCAAAGTTTGAAAACTATATTTTAAGGGATGGGCTTTGCTCTTTGATCATGTTATTAATATCCCAGGAATTTAATAACACTTAAGCCAATTTTATAATTTAACTAAGAGGTAGGCAATAATTATAATAAACTTTAAGTGTCCATAATAGCATGATGGGAAAAGAGAAGGTGAACAATAGAGTGGATCAGAGTTTTCAACGTCTTTAATTCTTTAAGTCCATAGGAAGAGAATTGTTGGCATTAAAATGGGCTAATTCAGGTGAATTACCAAAAGGTGATTGGCAAGCCACAACTAAATTAAAATGATTGTTTAAAGACTACTAGTCCCTTAGGCTGCAGTTGAATCACATCAAAGCCCTAAGCTTTAAGGCTTCTTGTCATTCCTAACCACATATTTGTATACCTGTGATACTTTCCCTACCTTCCTTACTCCTTTCTTTTAGTTTCATCTACCTCTTTGAATAGATTCTAGTTGCTAAAAAAGAGTATCAGATTATGTTCTTTTAGAAAAAAGGAAGTCTAGTGGAAATAAAAGCATGGCCACTTCAAAGTTAATAACAACCCAAATTGCTGGAATAAGGGGGAAAAATAGCAACTTAATATCTCACTCACATTATAGTATTAAAGACTAATTTGTCTTATTTGTAAATTTAATTTGATGAGAACAGTTTTCATGATACAAAGGACATAAAATATTAATGAATCATTTCAACCCACTCAGGACTATATCTTCTAGTAGAAAGGAAAAAGTTCTGCAAATAAACTTCTTTCCTTTAATGTCTTTTAATGTAACACTCAAACAGCAGAAACTGCATGCAGTACTTTTAGCATTTTATTGTACAGTTAGAAAATGATCTAAATTTATTTTCTTTAGAACTATTTGTTTTAACTTTAACATCCAAAGAAATGTTTCAACTAGACATCAGTTGTTGCAGTGCCCCACCAAGTGCTTTTCCATTGAAAACAAGATTACTTGAGGTATTAAAAACATCTAGAAATATATTTGTACATAGAGGCTATTAAAAGGTGAAATTATGACAAGCAGAGGTTGTTGTTGAAACACATGATCTTTTATAGTATTTTGCAGGAAAGTCTAACACTATTATCCAAGTTGTCTGTTTTAATTGATCTGATTTCCTAGATAATTGCTATGCTCTTCAACTCATTTTGTCTCTATAGCACAATCTTTCAATTAAAAAGAATGGGTAGAAACTTAGCAGCATTCAAAATATCTTGCCTAAGTCTTTGAAAAGTTTACATGTTTCTGTATTATTTTTCTTATCAAAGTGATTGTGATTAGTTTATGTGCCAAAATTAAGATGTGAGAAGTTTAAATTTATTTCTGCTTAACTTTATAATTAGAATTAAAAGAAAATATGATGTCATAGGGAGTTAGGGCAGCAAGATGTGAAAACATAAATTATAGAAATGATTCTTTTGCCTCATGGAATCTATAAAACTCAGTATAACCACCTTTCTTTTTTTGGGGGGGGGGTACTTATGTACTTAATGCTAAATTATTTTCTCATGTAGACACACATTTCTATTTATCTGATAATATGTTCACTTAACAATATTTTGGAAATCTTGAATGTGTAAGGCTCTGGAGAACAAAAGGAGAACTTAACATAAAACCTGTGCTGGGGGATCCCTGGGTGGTTCAGCAATTTAGCGCCTGCCTTTGACCCAGGGCGCGATCCTGGAGTCCCGGGATGGAGTCCCACATCGGGCTCCCAGCATGGAGCCTGCTTCTCCCTCTGCCTGTGTTTCTGCCTCTCTCTCTCTGTGTTTATCATAAATAAATAAAGTCTTAAAAAAAAAAAAACACTGTGCTGATAGCGCTTATGATTAAGTGTACCATAATTTACATGATCATAATAGAAGAAAAAAGATAACTTCAAAAGTATGTACATTATTGTAGGGGAGCAAGATATGATACCTAATGGAAAAACAGGAAATTTGGTCATTTTGACCTTCAAGAAAATAGTTGCCATCTTGAAGCTTGTTAGGGATCTGGTTACAAGGTTTAAAAGACAGTTAGGAAAGGAGTGCAAAGAAGTTTTTTTTTTAGTAAGACCACCTTTCAGTGTGTAGTTAGCATACCATCAGAGTAACGTGTCAGAATTCATATTCACAAGGGCAGCAATTGTCTTTTTTCTATTTCAGCACCTAGTTCATGGCTTTGATGTAATAAGGGTTCAGCAAGCATTTATTGAATGAATGAGTGGGTTAAGACAAAGACAGATGGGTTTTCATTGGATTTAGCAATCAGAAAATATTTGCAACCTTAGCAAGATCTGGTATTTTAGTGAAATGTCTAGTTTCATAATGTGTAGAGGACTAAATGTTTAGACACAAACATAAGCCTGTGTGCAGCACTTTCAGAAGTTCTGGAGTAGAAAGGAAACTAGTTTGAGTAAAGGTTTCTATTGTCTTAGATCAAAAATATTAGAGTATTTTGAAAATGCTGATGAAAAGCCCCTGGAAATAGACAAATGTAATTAACAGAGCTGGTTCCATGAAAAGCTATTACAGGTATGATGCGTACCAGGAGAAGATAAATTACCTGTATCCACGTGTCCAGATGCCTGGATACAGGGTAACAAGAGGAAAGATAGAAAACATGCATATAGATACTGTTATATTTGTAGATCTGATGACAAAAGATTGAGAGAATTATTTCTATTGGCGTTAATTTTTGTTGTGTGCTATTAAGGTTATTATTTTATATTGAACAAGGATGTAGCCAGAGCTTTGAGATGAGTGGAGACATTTTGAAATGGCTGCATGGGATGGGAAAAGAGCATTCACTAGTGAAACCGAGAAGTATTTCTAGACAGGAGTAAATGAGCTGTTGGTGTTGGAGGCTGTAGATCTATGGTGATAACACTACTTATTTTCTCTCGCTGGTTCAACTGTCCAGATACAGAAGGCAGACACTGAATTTAAATCAATGAGTATATGGTATAGGGATAAGCAAGGAAGTTCAGGATATGGTAAGAGTGATTATTGTAATGCATTATGGAGTTGAATATGAGAAGAAATAAGTCAAGACATGAGCAGGTTAATTGGTAAGGAGTAAGCAGAAACATTTAGGAACTGGTTGCCTTGCCAAGATCTAAGACCTAGTACAAGAGAGAGAAAAGCTGAGTGGTAGAACTAGGATAATGGGTAGCTGTACTGTAGCTATTTGAGTTTCAGACTTTGGTAGTGGATGAGTTATGGATGATCACAAGGTCTGGGGCATGGATGTGAGAATTGTATAGTAAGTAATGCAGAATTTTGAAGTGAGGTTTACTGAAGGCCAGGAAGTAGAAGAACTAAGAGATCAAAATTATTCTTTTGGACTTGGAGACACCCAAGATGGTAATAGCAGTTGGTTGAAAGGAAATGATGCTGAGAGAAGTGCAAAGCCTTCAGGGAATGTTGGGGCATCATCAAAAGATTGGTAGATGAATATTAATGAGAGATAGAGGGTGGACGGCTGGAGTACCACATAAGCCTTTAAAAATCAAAGGTTCTCAGAGAATTCTGTAGGCATAAAGATCTGGAGGCATCACTGAGGATGACAACTAATCCTGACTCCAACAAAAAGCAGAATATGAGAAAATGAATAGATTTTACTCATGAGTTTTATATGAGAGGACTAGGTTTGAATTAAGGTAAGGACACAGAAAAAATATTCAATGAAGATGTCTAAAGTGCAGGTCAATTTATTTTTCATGAAAATGCTTTTGGGGGGTCTTTTTAAGAAGGAGGAAAATGGTAAAATGTGTGGTCGGTGAAAAGAATTATAGAATGGTACAGAGATATGAATTTAAGAGAGAGAAAAATGATTGAAGAAGCCTGTGGCTTGGGTGGTGACCAGGAAAGGTAATGGGACTGTGTGAAGCATGCTCAATATGGCCGTTGGATTTCCCCACCCAAGTAAATGAGAGTATGAGACCCCAATTTGCTCAGAATTAGTCCTCTAGGGCCCTAAGTTAGCATTAAACAAGGTCCTGAAAAAGTTTATAGGACTTTGCCTAGAAAAGAAGCAAGGGAGTATACAATAGGCAGAAGGAATAGTACCCAGTAAGATCTACATACAAGTATATGAAAATACTTTTCAAGAAAATGAATGCTGAAAAGTTCAGTGTGGACAGAGCAATAGGATATGTCAGCTGTATGTGGAGTAGTAGTAGACCATAAATACCTTGATTGTGAAGGAGACATAAGTTTTGTCAATGCTGGTGCTTAAGTAAAATCAATTTTGTTTTTTCATCTCTGCAGTGACATTCCCTTGCGTAGTTACCAGCACATAAAAAGCACTGTGTTGATAATTGTTGATCAATTACATTTGCAGTTACCTAAAGCCTTGAGGAAAAATTAACATGTTTAAATTAAAATTCATAAAATTAAAGGAAAGACTGGAATGGGCCCAAAACAGTGAGATATAATTCATATAGGACCCAATATGCAATCTTAGCCTTATATCTGGAAAGTCAACCACCTAAGTGCAGAATAGGAGTGGTTTTACCTGGTGGTGAGCCAATTCAAAAACAGTTTAGGACTAGAAAATGTAGAGGTTTTACTTGATCATAGCCAAACACATGTCAGTACTATTACATAACTGCCCCAAATCCCCACAAATGTATATTGCACACTAGAAGTTAAAGCAGCAAAGTGGGTAGGAGCCCTGTAACCTACATGTCAGTCCACACCTGTATTCTCATTTTGAGTCCTGAGCACATAATTATCTGAATCATATAGTGAGTGTTGGGACTGGGCCTGGACCAGGGAAGAGAGAGGTATAGAAGAGAGACTTTCTATCCCTTCCCTGCCTTCACATCTTCTTTCTAGGCAATCACTAGTTTGAAGTCTTACTAGAGATCCAGAACAGATACTTGGAGACAGCATCAATGAAGCACATGTTGACTTCTAAAGTTACTTATTTAATTTTCTGTGTGTTTACTTTGTTTTGAGTCCCTAATATGTTTAATTATTTAATTGCATTATGTAGCACAACCAGACAGAAATAAAACGGGATAAATGACTTCTGGGAGGAACGTTCCTGAACTCATTTTATCTCCTTTGAGCACCAGAATATTGACTGTACCAGCGAGCCAGGTGGCGTATATCCAGCGGCAGTATCTTAGAGTTTACCAGGTCCTGTTCTCCATCAGCATTCTTCTGTGATAACCTTCTTTTACACACTTGGGAGGGTTATGTTTTACTCAGATTGGCCTAAAGAGTGTATTTATTGTTTAAGATTCTTTTTTTCCTTAAAATATCTTCTTTTGCAGTAACATATTAAATATGTAAATATCAAGACATTTCTCAAAGAGATAGTAATGTGAGCATCATGGTAGCATAAAATATCCCTTGTTTTTGTCCCCCCCCCCCCGCCAAAACAAAACTTTGGCATTCATCCATGGACAAAAGTGCCTCAGTGAACGTTGTGCGATCCAGCAACATATGCCAAGGCACCTGGAAAGAGTCTTGCCCATCTATGCATTGGGCAATAGCCTGATGGACCTCAGTACCAGCTCTGAACCCTGAAGTAGTCTGTGAACCAGTTCCAGTCCCTCTCGGCAGTGGTCTGGAGCACCTGGAGACCACTGACTTGGGTAGTCTTTTACAGAGAAACAAGAGAGCCTTTGTGGAAATCTGACTTTCCAGAGGAGAAGTTTCAGCACTGTCTTGAAGCAGAAAAAATTATGAGTTTGGATAAGAAGAATAGCTTGACTTTGCCCAAATTACCTGTCCCCTAAGATTACACAGTTTAGGACTAAATGAAACCTGTTTGGCCAGAGATTTCTCTTGTGGGCAAAACATAGAGCTGGTAAATGAGTAACTGGCTTCTCCAGCTGTGCAGGGTGCTGCCAAAGAAAATCATTTCTCTCTAGCAGCATCTGGAGTCCTAAACTGGGAACTCCATGGCTAGGGGCAGGAAAGGACATCAGCAGATTCTCAAGGATGTAGTTCCTGCTGACTGCAGAGTGACCTCATCAAGAAGCCCATACATGAAGTGCTAGAGAAGCCTATGTGTGAATAGCCCCACCTGGCTCTGGGCACCCCAGCACCTGCATGCCTGATCCACACACTTCACCCCACTTTTTGGCTGGCCCTCTTTGCTTGTTTCAGAGAGGAAGGAAAATGAGTTTTAGTAGAAGGCTAGTGAGCATACAGAGAAAGAAAGGCAGGGTCTGTAGGTCAGAGGGAAACCACAAACTTGATCTGTACGGTTAACTCAAGAAAATGAAAGAGAGAATATCAGCAACCAGTCTTGTGCATTGTAGGATTGAGAGAAGACAAAGAAGCTTCAGATTTCTGCCATAAGAGGGGATAACAAGTATGGAGCAGATATATTCATATAAGGTCTGAGAAAAAGTCAGTATTTCTAATAGGACTGAGAGAAAAGTATTTCTATCCTGAAGGCAGTTGGTAAGTTTAGAGGAGGTGACTGCTATGTCAAATGTGAAGATAGCAACACAAAATTCCAAGGAACATGAAAAATCAATGAAACATGATATCATGAAACTATTACAGTCATCTGCCAGTAATGAATTCAAAGATATGGAGAGATATAATTTATTCAATAAAGAATTCAAAATAGCTGTTTTGAGGAAATTCAGTGAGCTACCAGAAAACACAGATAATTCAGTAACATCAAGAAAACAATATATGAACACAATGAGAAATTTTTAACAAAGCAATAGAAATCATAAAAAAGAACCAAACAAATTCTGGAGGTGAAGAATTCAATGAATGAAATGAAATGAAAAAAAAAAAAATCAATAGACATCATCAACCTCAGAATAGACCCAACAGAAAAAAAGATCTGTGAGTTAGAAGATAAAAACTTTGAAAACACCCAGTAAGAGGAAAGCACAGGAAAAGCATGGAAAAGAGTGAAGAAAGCCCATGTGATCTAAGAGACAATATAAAAAGAACTAATATGTTAATTATTAGAGTTCTACAAGGAGAAGAAAGGAGGAAGGGGGTAGAAAGCTTATTTAAAGAAGTAAGGACTGAAAACTCCACAAACTTGGGAAGAGATTTAGACACACAAATTCATGAAGCTAATAGATTAACTTCATTATTTTAATTCCAAATGATTTTCTCCAAGACACATTTTAATAAAACTCAAAATCAAAGACAGAGAGAATCCTTAAAGAAGCCAGAGAAGATTATAACCTACAAAGAAACCCCCGTTAGACCATCATCAGATTTCTCAGCAGAAATTTTACAGGCCAGAAAAGAGTGGGATGATATATTCCAATGGCTGAAAGAAAAAAAAAAACTGCTAACCAAGAACATCCAGCACACTCATCTTTCAGAGATGAAGGTAAAATAAAGACTTTCCCAGACAAACAGAAGCTCAGGGAATTCATCACCACTCCACCAGCCTTATAAAAAATGCTGAAAGGAGTTCATTAATTTGAAATGAAAGTACAGTAATTCGTAACATGAAAATATGAAAATATACAACATGAGTAAAGGTAAATGTACAGTTAAGTTCAGAATATTATAATGTGGTGTAATAAACACTTAAATATAAAGTTAAGTGACAAGAGCATATAAAATAGCTATAATTACTATAATTTGTTAATGAATAACAATGTAAAAAAGAGGTAAATAGTGACATTAAATCATGAAAGGGGAATGTAAAAGGGTAGAGTTATTGTGTTATTGAAGTTGTGACCAGTGTAAAATATACTGTTACATATATATAGGATATTTATGCAAGCTCCATGGTAACCACAAAGCAATAACCTATAGTAGCTTCACAAAAGATAAAGAGAAGGGAATTAGTTCATATCACTGATCATTAATTCATTAATTCACAAAGAAAATCATTAACCCTTCCAAAGGAAACAACAATAGAAAAAAAAGGAATAAGGGAAGTACAAAATAGTCAAAGTAATATAGTATTAGTTAAGTACCCATCAACAGTTACTCTAAATGGATTGAATTTTCCAATCAAAAGACATAGAGTGGGGGATCCCTGGGTGGCTCAGCAGTTAAGCACCTGCCTTCGGCCCAGGGCATGATTCTGGAGTCCCGGGATTGAATCCCACGTCAGGCTCCCTGCATGGAGCCTGCTTCTCCCTCTGCCTGTGTCTCTGCCGAGGCAGAGAGTGTGTGCGTGTGTGTGCGTGTCTCTCATGAATAAATAAATAAAATCTTAAAAAAAAAAGACATAGAGTGACTAGATGGATAGAAAGCAAAACTCAATGTGCTACTTACAAGAAACACACTTCAGCTTTAAGGACACATATAGGCACAAAGTTGAAGGGATAGAAAAAATATATTTCATGCAAGTTGAAATCAAAGAGAGTAAGATGCCTATCATTATATCAGACAAAATAGACTTTAAACCAAAGATGTTAACAAAGACAAAGGATTGTAATTATAAAGGGGTCATTTATCAAAATGATATAATAGCTATAAATATATACATACCCAATGTCAGAGTACCTAGAAATATTAAGCAAATACTAAGATATCTGAAGGGAGACACAGGCAACAATACAATAAAAGTGGAGTACCTCTCAATATCTTAACTTTCAACAATGGATAGATCATCTAAATAGAAAACTAGCATGAAAATATTGGATATGAATCATCTTTTAGCCCAAGTAGGCCTAACAGACATACATAGAACATTTTTTCCAACAGCAGCAGCATACATGTTCTTCACAAGTGCACTTGAGACATTTGTTAGGATCGATCATATGATGGGCCACAAAACAAGTACACCATGTATCTTTTCTTTCTTTTTTAAAATTTTTTATTCCTTTCTTTTAGAGAGAGTCCATGTGAATGGGGGGAAGGGTTGAGGGAGAATCTCAAGTAGACTCTGTGCTGAGCATGGAGCCCAACACGGGGCTTGATCTCATGACCCTGAGATCATGAACTGAGCTGGAATCAAGAATCAGACACATAACCACATAACCCCCCCCCCCCCCAGTATCTTTTCTGATCACAATGGTGTGAAACTGGAAATGAGAAACAGAAGGAAAATTACCCAGATACCAAAGCCAGATAAGGGCACTACATGAAAAGAAAGTTATAGACCAATATTTCTGATGAATATACATGCAAAAATTCTCAAAGAATACTAACAAATCAAATTCAACACCACATTAGGAGGTTCATGCACCATAATCAAGTGCAATTTATTCCTGGGATGGAAGGATGGCTCAACATATGCAAATCAATAAATGTGATACCACATTAATAGAATGAAAAAACAATCATATAATCTCAAGATGCATAAAAAGCATTTGGCAAATAATCTTTCATGATAAAAAGTCTCAATAATTTAGATTAGAGGGAACATATCTTAACATAGTAAAGCTCATATAAGGCAAAGGTCAGAGCTAACATCACACTCAACGGTGAGAATTTGAAAACTTTTCTTCTAAGATCTATAACAAGACAATGGTGCCCACTCTCATCACTCTTATTCAGCATAGTATCGAAAGTCCTAGTTAGAGCAATTAGGCAAGATGACGAAATATAAATAAAAAGCATCTAAATGAGAAATGAAGAAGTAAAATTGTCTTTATTGCACATGATATAATTTTATATATAGAAAATCATAGATTCAATCAAAAACTTGTTGGAATTAATCAAGTAATTCAGTAAAGTTGCAGTATATAAAACTAACAAATCAGTGGTGTTTTTACAGACTAACAACAAAACAGCTCAAAAAAGAAATGAAAAAACTTCACAACAGTATCAAAAACAATAAAATACTTAGGAATAAATTTAACCAAGGAGGTGAAAGACCTGTACAATGAAAACCTTAAGACTCTGGTGAAAGAAATTAAAGACACAAACAATTAGAAAAATATCCCTTGTTGATGGGTCAAAAGAATTAATATTGTTAAATGTCCATACTACCCAAAGCCATCTATAGATTCAGTGCAATCACTATTAAATTCCAGTGGCATTTTCCCTAGAAATAAACTATCCTAAAACTTGTATGGAATGAAAAAGACACCAAATAGTCAAAGCAATCCTGAGAATGAGGAACAAAGCTGGAGGCATTACACTTTCTGATTTGAAACTATACAAGGGAGGAGGGGCATGATGGTGGAAGAGTAGGGTCCCCAAGTCACCTGTCCCCACCAAATTACCTAGACAACGTTCAAATCATCCTGAAAATCTACAAATTCGGCCTGAGATTTAAAGAGAGAACAGCTGGAATGCTACAGTGAGAAGAGGTCACGCTTCTATCAAGGTAGGAAGAAGGGGAAAAAGAAATAAACACACAAAAGGCATCCAAGGGGGAGGGGCCCCACGAGGAGCCGGGCTGAGGCCGGGGCGAGTGTCCCCAGCACAGGAGAGCCCCGTCCTGGAGAAGCAGGAGCTGCACCAACCTTCCCGGGGGGGAAAAGGGGCCCGCAGGGAGTTAGAGCAGGACCCAGGAGGGCGGGGATGCCCTCAGGCTCCCTGGGACACTAACAGGCACCTGCGCCCCGGGGAGAGTGCACCACACGCCACGGCCGAGCTCCCTAAAGGGCTGCTGCGAGCGCCGGGCTGAACCCGGGATCAGCTTAGAGGGGCTCGGGCGCGGCTCCGCGGAGGGGGTTGCGCAGCCAGGACCGCTAATCCAACAGCGCAGGCCCCGGAGCACAGGGCGCCGAGACACAGCCCAGGATCCGGCCTCCTCCCGGGACAGGCAGAGGCCGGGAGGGCCCAGGACAGCAAGGACGCTCCTGCCCCGAACTGAGAAGATCAGCAGCCCCTCCCCGGAGCCTCCAGGCCCTGCAGAGGGAGAGCTCTGTAGTTACTGCCTGAGCTGACTCCAGAACTCCAGAGCTGGCCGCCGCCACTGTGATTGTTCCTCCTGGGGCCTCGCGGGGTAAACAACCCCCACTGAGCCTCACAGTGGCCTCACCAGATAAACAGGATAAACATTACTCATTGAGCCCTACACCAGGCAGGGGGCTGAGCAGCTACCCCAAGCGCTAACACCTGATCAGCACAACAATCCCCTCCCCCAGAAGACCAGCTAGACGGACAAGTTCCAGGGGAAGTCAAGGGACTTAAAGTATACAGAATGAGAGGATACTCCCCCGTGGTTTTTTTTTGTTTGTTTGTTTTGTTTTGTTTTGTTTTGCTTATTGATTTCTGTTTGCTTCCCCCACCCCCATTTATCCCTTTTTCTTTCTCTTTCTCTTTTTCTTCTTTTTCTTTTTTTCTTCCTTTTTTCTTTTTTCTATTTCTCATTTCTTTCCTTCTTTCTCTCCTCTCTTTTTCTCCTTTTCCCAATACAACTTGTTTTTGGCCACTATACACTGAACAAAATGACTAGAAGGAAAACCTCACCTCAAAAGAAAGAATCAGAAACAGTCCTCTCTCCTACAGAGTTACAAAATTTGGATTACAATTCAATGTCAGAAAGCCAATTCAGAAGCACTATTACAAAGCCACTGGTGGCTCTAGAAAAAAGCATAGAGGACTCAAGAGACTTCATGACTTAGATCTAATCAGGCAGAAATTAAAAATCAATTGAATGAGATGCAATCCAAACTAGAAGTCCTAACGACAAGGGTTAACGAGGTGGAATAACCAGTGAGTGACATAGAAGACAAGTTGATGGCAAAGAGGGAAAGTGAGGAAAAAGGAGACAAACAATTAAAAGACCATGAAGATAGATTAAGGGAAATAAACAACAACCTGAGGAAGAAAAACCTACATTTAATTGGGGTTCCCGAGGGCGCCGAAAGGGACAGAGGGCCAGAATATGTATTTGAACAAATCATAGCTGAAAACTTTCCTAATCTGGGAAGGGAAACAGGCCTTCAGATCCAGGAAATAGAGAGATCCCCCCCTAAAATCAATAAAAACCGTTCAACACCTCGACATTTAATAGTGAAGCTTGCAAATTCCAAAGACAAAGAGAAGATCCTTAAAGTAGCAAGAGACAAGAAATCCCTGACTTTTATGGGGGAGGAGTATTAGGGTAACAGCAGACCTCTCCACAGAGACCTGGCAGGCCAGAAAGAGCTGGAAGGATATATTCAGGGTCCTAAATGAGAAGAACATGCAACCAAGAATACTTTATCCAGCAAGGCTCTCATTCAGAATGGAAGGAGAGATAAAGAGCTTCCAAGACAGGCAGGAACTGAAAGAATATGTGACCTCCAAACCAGCTCTGCAAGAAATTTTAAGGAGGACTCTCAAAATTCCCCTTTAAGAAGAAGTCCAATGGAACAATCCACAAAACAGGGACTGAATAGATATCATGGTGACACTAAACTCATATCTTTCAATAGTAACTCTGAACGTGAATGGGTTTAATGACCCACAAGGCGCCGGGTGTCAGACTGGATAAAAAAGCAGGACCCATCTATTTGCTGTTTACAAGAGACTCATTTTAGACAGAAGGACACCTACAGCCTGAAAATAAAAAGTTGGAGAACCATTTACCATTCAAATGGTCCTCAAAAGAAAGCAGGGGTAGCCATCCTTATATCAGATAAACTAAAATTTACCCTGAAGACTGTAGTGAGAGATGAAGAGGTCCACTATATCATTCTTAAAGGATCTATCCAACAAGAGGACTTAACAATCCTCAATATATATGCCCCGAACGTGGGAGCTGCCAAATATATCAATCAATTAATAACCAAAGTTAAGACATACTTAGATAATAATACACTATACTTGGTGACTTCAATCTAGCACTTTCTACACTCGATAGGTCTTCTAAGCACAACATCTTCAAAGAAACAAGAGCTTTAAATGATACACTGGACCAGATGGATTTCACAGATATTTACAGAAGTTTACATCCAAACTCAACTGAATACACATTCTTCTCAATTGCACATGGAACTTTCTCCAGAATAGACCACATACTAGATCACAAATTGGGTCTGAACCGATACCAAAAGATTGGGATCATCCCCTGCATATTCTCAGACCATAATGCCTTGAAATTAGAACTAAATCACAACAAGGAGTTTGGAAGGACTTCAAACACATGGAGGTTAAGGACCATCTTGCTAAAAGATGAAAGGGTCAACCAGGAAATTAAGGAAGAATTTAAAAGATTCATTGAAACTAATGAGAATGAAGATACAACCGTTCAAAATCTTTGGGATACAGCAAAAGTAGTCTTGAGGGGGAAATACATTGCAATACAAGCATCCATCTCAAAACTTGAAAGAACTCAAATACAAAAGCTAACCTTACACACAAAGGAGCTAGAGAAAAAACAGCAGATAGATCCTGCACCCAGCAGAAGAAGAGAGTTAATAAAGATTTGAGCAGAACTCAATGAAATCGAGACCAGAAGAACTGTGGAACAGATCAACAAAACCAGGAGTTGATTCTTTGAAAGAATTAATAAGATAGATAAACCATTAGCCAGCCTTATTAAAAAGAAGAGAGAGAAGACTCAAATTAATAAAATCATGAAGGAGAAAGGAGAGATCACTACCAACACCAAGGAAATACAAACAATTTTAAAAACATATTATGAACTGCTAAACGCCAATACATTAGGCAATCTAGAAGAAATGGACGCATCTCTGGAAAGCCACAAATTACCAAAACTGGATCAGGAAGAAATAGAAAACCTGAACAGGCCAATAACAGGGAGGAAATTGAAGCAGTCATCAAAAACCTCCCAAGACACAAAAGTCCAGGGCCAGATGGCTTCCCAGGGGAATTCTATCAAACCTTTAAAGAAGAAACCGAACGTATTCTACTAAAGCTGTTTGGAAAGATAGAAAGAGATGGGAGTACTTCCAAATTCATGCTATGAGGCCAGCATCACCTTATCTCCTAAACCAGACAAAGACCCCACCAAAAAGGAGAATTACAGACCAATATCCCTGATGAACATGGATGCAAAAATTCTCACCAAGATACTAGCCAATCAGATCCAACAGTACATTAAGAAAATTCTTCACCATGAGCAAGTAGGATTTATCCCCGGACACAATCTGGTTCAACACTTGTAAAACAATCAATGTGATTCATCATATCCGCAAGAGAAAAACCAAGAACCATATGGTCCTCTGATTAGATGCAGAGAAAGCATTGGACAAAATACAGCATACATTCCTGATCAAAACTCTTCAGAGTGTAGGGATAGAGGGAACATTCCTCAACATCTTAAAAGCCATCTACGAAAAACCCACAGCAAATATAATTCTCAATGGGGAAGTACTGGAAGCCTTTCCCCTAAAATCAAGAACAAGACAGGGATGTCCACTCTCACCACTGCTATTCAACATAGTACTGCAAGTCCTAGCCTCAGCAATCAGACAACAAAAAGACATTAAAGGCATTCAAATTGGCAAAGAAGAAGTCAAACTCTCCCTCTTCGCCGATGACATGATACTCTACATAGAAAACCCAAATGCCTCCACCCCAAGATTGCTAGAACTCTTACAGCAATTTGGCAGCGTGGCAGGATACAAAATCAATGCCCAGAAGTCAGTGGCATTTCTATACACTAACAATGAGACTGAAGAAAGAGAAATTAAGGAGTCAGTCCCATTTACAATTGCACCCAAAAGCATAAGATACCTTGGAATAAACCTAACCAAAGAGGTAAAGGATCTATACCCTAAAAACTATAGAACACTTCTGAAAGGAATTGAGTAAGACATGAAGAGATGGAGAAATATTCCATGCTCATGGATTGGAAGAATTAATATTGTGAAAATGTCAATGTTACCCAGGGCAATTTACACGTTTAATGCAATCCCTATCAAAATACATGGACTTTCTTCAGAGAGTTAGAATAAATTATTTTAAGATTTGTGTGGAATCAGAAAGGACCCCGAATAGCCAGGGGAATTTTAAAAAAGAAAACCATAGCTGGGGGCATCACAATGCCAGATTTCAGGTTGTACTAAGCTGTGGTCATCAAGACAGTGTGGTACTGGCACAAAAACAGACACATAGATCAATGGAACAGAATAGAGAATCCAGAAGTAGACCCTCAACTTTATGGTCAACTAATATTCGATAACGGAGGAAAGACTATCCACTGGAAGAAAGACAGTCTCTTAAATAAATGGTGCTGGGAAAACTGGACATCCACATGCAGAAGAATGAAACTAGACCAGTCTCTTGCCCCATACACAAAGATAAACTCAAAACGGATGAAAGATCTAAATGTGAGACAAGATTCCATCAAAATCCTCGAGGAGAACACAGGCAACACCCTTTTTGAACTCAGCCACAGTAACTTCTTTCAAGATACATCCATGAAGGCAAAAGAAACAAAAGCAAAAATGAACTATTGGGACTTCATCAAGATAAGAAGCTTTTGCACAGCAAAGGATACAGTCAACAAAACTCAAAGACCACCTACAGAATGGGAGAAGATATTTGCAAATGACGCATCAGATAAAGGGCTAGTTTCCAAGATCTATAAAAAACTTATTAGACTCAACACCAAAGAAACAAACAATCCAGTCATGAAATGGGCAAAAGACATGAACAGAAATCTCACAGAGGAAGACATAGACTAGACATGGCCAACACGCACATGAGAAAATGCATCACTTGCCCTCAGGGAAATACAAATCAAACCACAATGAGATACCACCTCACACTAGGGAGAATGGGGAAAATTAACAATGCAGGAAACCCCAAATTTTGGAGAGGATGCGGAGAAAAGGGAACCCTCTTACACTGTGCGTGGGAATGTGAACTGGTGCAGCCACTCTGGAAAACTGTGTGGAGGTTCCTCAAAGAGTTCAATATAGACCTGCCCTACAACCCAGCAATTCCACTGCTGGGGATTTACCCCAAAGATACAGATGCAATGAAAGGCCGGGACGCCTGCACCCCGATGTTTCTAGCAGCAATGTCCACAATAGCCAAACTGTGGAAGGAGCCTCAGTGTCCATTGAAAGATGAATGGATAAAGAAGATGTGGTTTGTATACAATGGAATATTACTCAATCATTAGAAATGACAAATACCCACCATTTGCTTCAATGTGGATGGAACTGGAGGCTATTATGCTGAGTGAAATAAGTCAATCCGAGGAGGACAAACATTATATGGTCTCATTCATTTGGGGAATATAAATAATAGTGAAAGGGAATAGAAGAGAAGGGAGAAGAAATGGGTAGGAAATATCATAAAGGGAGACAGAACATGAAGACTCCTAACTCTGGGAAATGAACTAGGGGTGGTGGAAGGGGAGCAGGGTGGGGGGTGGGGGTGAATGGGTGACGGGCACTGAGGGGGGCACTTGACGTGATGAGCACTGTGTGTTATTCTGTATGTTGGCAAGTTGAACACCAATAAAAAATTAATTTATTATTAAAAAAAGAAACTATAGAAAGGTACAATTAATTAAAACAATATAGTATTGGCATAACAACAGACACATAGACCAATAGAATGGAACAGTGGGTCTAGAAATTCACCCTTGGATATACAGCCAACTAATACCTCACAAAGGAGCCAGAAGTTGTCATTGAGGAAAGGATAGTCTCCTTAACAAATGGTGTTGGGAAACTTCATATGTCACCATATGAAGAGAATGGAATTGGATCCCTATGTTGCACCATCACAAAAATTAACTGGAAATGGCTTAAAGACTTAAATATAGCACCTGAAAGTACCAAACTGCTAGCAGAAAAGATGGGGAAAAATCTCCCTCACACTTTTTTTTTTACACACGACACCAAAAGCACAAGCAATTAATGCAAAATTAATAAGTGGTGCTACATCACACTAAAAAGCTTCTCACAGCAAAAGAAGCAATCCATAAAATGAAAAAGTAACCTTTGGAATGGAAAATTATTTGCTAATCATATATCTAATAAGGGGGAAACATTCAAAATATATAAAGAACTTAATAATAATAATAAACTAAACAATCTGACTTTAAAAAATGGGCAGAAGTTCGAAATAGACATTTTTCCAAGGAAGACATACAGATACATGAAAAGGTGCTCAACATCAATAATCATCAGGGAAATGTACATCAAAACCATAATAAGATATCACCTTAAGCCTATTAGAATGGCTATTATCAAAGACAAGAAATAATAAATGTTAACAAGAATGTGGAGCAAAGGGAACCTTTGTGCACTGTTGACGGGAATGTAAACTGATTGATTTACCATGGAAAACAGCATAGAGGTTCCATAAAAAATTAAATATAGAACTACTGTATGATTCAGCATTCCATTTCTCTGTATGTACCCAAAGGAGAAGAAAACAGAATTTCAGTGAGATATCTGCACTGAAATATTAATTGCAGCATTATTCACAGTAGCCAAGATATGGAAATAACCTAAGTTTCCATCAATAGATAAATGGATAAAGAAGTTGTGGTATATATATATTCAATGGATTATTATTCAGCCATGAGAAGAAAGGAAGTTCTGTCACTTGGGACAAGATGGATGGACCTTGAGGGCTTTATGCTAATTGAAATAAATCAGAGACAAAAACAAATACTATATGATATCACTTATATGTGGAATTTTAAAATGCCAGACGTAAAGAAGCAGTGAGTAGAATGGTGGTTACCAGAGGCTGGAAGGTGGGAGAAATGGGGAGATATTGGTCAAAGAGTGTAGACTTATAGTTAAAAGATGAATGAGTTCCAGGAATATAATGTACACCCTCATAACTATAGTTAATAATACTGTATTATATACTTGAGAGTTTCTAAGAAACTAAATCTTAAATGTTTTCATTAGAAAAGGGTAATGGTTAAAAAAAAAAAAAGAAAAGGGTAATGGTAATTATGTGATGCAATGGAAGTGTTGGTTAAGGCCACAGTGTTGATCATTTTGCAAAGTATAAGCATATCAAATCAACATCTTTCACAACTTGACTTTATACTATGTTATATGTCAGTTATGTCCCAATAGAAGTGGGAAAAAATCCCAGGTATCATTATTAAACATTACCTTCAGGACATGCAAACCTTCAAGTACTGAGGTCAGCCTTGTAAAGTAGAAGGTGAGACCTCAATTGTCTTTGTCTACTCAGCCATTCGTGGTTGAGCTAGTGTAAAATTCCCCAAGCATACTACTTTAAAAAAGTAACTTAAAAGATAGAATAGTCAAAGATAAGTTTTAAAAAATTAAAACTACAGCTATATCTCTGCACATTTAAGGAGATTTTCTGTTGGCTTTTAAAAATTATGAATTAATTATATTCTAACTTATTCCACTAATGATTTAAGGCACCTTTTAACAAGCAAATATAAATTAGAAACAAGAATACAATGAAATATTACTCAGCCATTAGAAACGACAAATACCCTCTATTTGCTTCGATGTGGAGGGACCTGGAGGGTATTATGCTGAGTGAAATAAGTCAATCGGAAAAGTACAAACATTATATGGTCTCATTCATTTGGGGAATATAAAAATTAGTGAAAGAGAATAAAGGGAAAGGAGAGAAAATGAGTGAAAATATCAGTGAGGGTGACAAAACATGAGAGACACCTAACTCTGGGAAATGAACAAGGGGTAGTGGAAGAGGAGGTGGGTGGGGGGTTGGGGTGACTGGGTGATGGGCACTGAGGGGGGCAATTGGCGGGATGAGCACTGGGTGTTATGCTGTATGTTGGCAAATTGAACTCCAATAAAAAAAACTTAAAAAAATGAATAAAAATGGGTAAAAAATAAAGATTAAACGGATCTAGGACTGTGACTTCTATGAAAACATATACCATAGAGGGCTATGCATATGAAGAGTGAGCCACCAATTTAAGTTTTCCATCAGTTAATGAAAAAAAGGAATTATGAAAAGAGAGAAAGAAATAGAGAAAACTTTTGCCATGACACCAAATATATAGATAAAAGAGAATCTTAGGATCACTTGAAAATTTACAAATAATACAAAAAGGTTACATATTAAGAACTGAAATGATGGAGATTTTAGATTCATTCCTTAAGGATTACACTGACCAAAAAACAGTCTCTTGTACATATTGCTTTAGGTAAAACTTTCACCACATGATGTCAGATTGGGTGCACATCTTCCTTAGACACAATAAAAGATAAATTTTATTTTAAGCCTTATGTGACTATCACAAAATTGATGTTCACTTGAATATTTTACTATTTGATTTAAATCTCAATAGAAGTGGGAAGTGGTTTCTATTTCTATTATATGAAACTAATATTTTTATACTTTAATTCTATCACATGTAATCTTTGGCTATGACGAAAGTAAGAGAATGGTTTTATTTTAATATGCATAAAATTTCTTGTTCTCTGCCAAATATTTTATATACTTTTCTGAAAATGGTAAATTATTTAAATGAAATATTGAAGTTATTTTACCACTTTAAAAACTTTCCTGAAATAACAAGTAAATAGAATGAATGAATAAGTGATACCATACATTCAGAGGGAAAAAATTCCATAATCGAGTGACTGCAGAATGTGGACCTACGATTTTAAATGTCATTTGCAGTTCTGTTTTTTTTTTTTTTTATCACAGTAAGCCCTAGAACCAATCTAAACTATCTGTATTGTAATTTATGCTCATACAATGAAAATCTATCTTGCCTGACATGACACAATATTTTCAAAAGAGAGAATGATAAAAATACCAGTTATGGTATTTAAACCACAGACTATTTATCATTTTAAGCAAACTGCAAGGAATGCCCTAAGTCACTGTCGAAGCAGCTGAAATTAATCCAAAACAGGTAAGACACCAGATACTTTGCTGATGGAGTCTTTTACTTATTAGACTGAGTAACCTTGAAAACTAATCCATTCATTCAACAAACCTTTAATAAATGTCAGCTTTTTCAGAGCACTGTGCTATTTTGGGGGCCAAAAATAGAGTTATAGATGACCTATTTTCAGTCCTCAAGGAGTTTACAGTCAATAGCAGAAATTAGATTAATATAAATGTATTAAAATGAGGCTTAAAGCCAGCACAGGAAGTAATAGGAGTTGGAGGAAGGAAAGTATAAGTATGAAGAGCTTTTTAAGTAGATAGAGTAGTTTTGACTTCCAGTATATGAGCTGCAGACTGCCACATCTTAGCAACTCTTATCCAAAAATCTCTCTCTCACTATCACTTTAGGTTTCAAAGACTTTTATATAATACTTAAATGCCAGTATTAATTCAAGACAAACATCTTGGAAATTTAACATCTCTGGATCTAACGCTTTTTGTAGTATTCGCTTATGGTATGTAGCAAGTGAAGAATCTTGGGGTCATGGAAGGAAAAGTATAACTTTGAAGAAGAACAGAACAGATTAAAAGCTAAAGTGCTATGCTGATATTCTTTTCAGTTTTCATTTCTCCCAATTTGAGGTTCTCCTTTATGTGGCCAAAGAACCCTGACTCTTAAGGCTGGACTGAGCTCAACCTTGTGTATGAAAGGATGAGCCCTCAGTTGTCTATATCTGGGCATAGACAGCCCTAGGACCCTGAGGCTTGTTTCTCACCAGAACAGATTAAGCTTTCCCAGTAGAGATTGGCGCCTGTTTGCTGAGAACTTGAGGATATTAAGACTCTCACTGATGATCACATGCCCCTGGGTGGATAACTACTAGACACCTATCACTTGCCCAGTGTTCCCATAATTTATTTTTTGAATCTCCTAGCTTTTCCTTTACTTTATTATTTAAATCCTTTGAAAAAATGAACTCATGTTGCCCTTGAAGTAGATTCTTCAATATTTATTTATCATTTGGGTTCACCCATGTCTCCCTTAAGAACCAGAAGTCATCCTGGACCCTTTCCATAACCCCATTCACAATCTCTGGTCAATTGCCAACATCTGCCAATATTATATCATAATTATCTCCAGAACGTATTTTCTCCTATGCATCTTTAATACCATTTCCCTAATTCTACTCTTCTAAAACACTGCTCTGACCTCCTTTATTTGTTTCCTTAGGGGGCTGTCTTAACAAAGTACCATATATTGGATGACTTAAAACAACGGAATTTTTTTGTCTCACAGTTTTGAAGGATAGAAAGCTGAAATTAAAATATTGGTAGTGTTAATTCCTTCTGAGGGGTCTGAGGGAGAATCTGTTATATGCCTCTCCCCTAATTTCTGATGGTGGCCAGCAATCCTTTGATGTTCCTTGGCTTGTAGATGCATACATAAATCTCTGCCCAATTAAGGACTGAAATCAACTTGGGTGATTTTTTCATACTAATCCACAGATATCTGAGAACATAGTAATAGGAATCAAATCATGCACCACTGAGTTTTATAACAGCCAAGGTTTGGGCTTAACCCTGGAATACTCAATTCTTTTGAAACTCAATAGTGGATGAGCTCATTGAAGGAAAGTGCAGCCTAGAAGGGAAGAACCTAAGACAAGTTTTGGAAGAACTCAAACTTTTGTGTAATATAGCCCTTTTTCTTCTACTTTCCTTGCAATTCCATCTTTGGGTTGATCTTTCTCTATCTACCCATAGAATGTTGACCTTCCTGAAGGCTCAATTCTAAATTGTCTTGACTTTTTACTATGCTTTTGTCTAGACAGTTTAATCCATGCCCACCTACTCATACATACATCATCTACACAAAAATGTATAAATTAATTATCTAGTTCAGTTTATCAGCCTTAACTTTATTGAAATTTTGTAAGTTTGGGGGGAGGTAAGGAGATCTGTCTTGTGTATTATGGAATGTTTGGCAAATTCTTGGCTTCTCCCACTCAACCTCAGTAATAACCCTCAGTTGTGACAATTAAAAAAAAATGTTTCTAGACATTGTTAAATGTTCCTGAGGGGCAAAATCACTACTGACCTAACCTGAGGCATCTCTTGCACTCCAGCCCCATAAATATAATTATCTAATTGGCATGCCTTTTATATATCTTGAGGAACTTCAAATTCAACATGCCCAAAGCAAAACTCACTGTGGAACCCCTGCCTCTAAACCTGCATGTTTATCATTACTTGTTCTTTAATTGACCCACACTGGTTATGCAAGCCAGAACCTAGGTATCATCTCCCTTTATCTATATGTACTATTGTCATATAACAAATTGCCACAAATATAGCAGCTTAGAGCAGCACACATTTATTATGTGATAGTTTCTGTGGGTCCGGACACAGCTTAGTTGGTTCATCTGCTGAGGATCCCATAAAGCAGCAGTCAGGGTGTCAGCAGGGCTTTACTCTCATCTGAGGGCTTGACTATAGAAGAATATACTTTAGGGTCTTTTTGGTTCTTAGTAAAATTCCTTTCCTTGTGGCTGTATGATTGAGGACCCTGGCTCTTTGCTGGTTATTGTGTGGAGACTGTCCTCAGGCCCTAGAGGCTGCCTACAGTTCTCTACCACCTGGCCCTCTCTATAAACAGTTTACATTATGGCATTTGCTTCTTCAAGGCTGTCAAAAGGAATCCCTCCTTTTCAGTTTGTTAAGACTATCTTCTATGACATAATGTAATAAAGAGTGAAATCCCATTACTTTTGCTATATTTTGTTGGTTAGAAGCAAGTCATAAATTTTACCTGTACTCAAGGAAAGTAGATTATATAAAAGCTTGACTTATTGTGGGTCATCTTAGCATGTTACTGCCCTAGTAGAAAACCAGTGCATCACCAACATCTGTGATTCTCATCTTAGCATGTGTATTCATTTCTATTAAATTCTGTCACCTTTTCTATCTTTATTGTGCTTATTAAAACCTGTCATCATGGGATCCCTGGGTGGCGCAGTGGTTTGGCGCTTGCCTTTGGCCCAGGGCGCGATCCTGGAGACGCGGGATCGAATCCCACATCAGGCTCCCGGTGCATGGAGCCTGCTTCTCCCTCTGCTTATGTCTCTGCCTCTCTCTCTCTCTCTCTGTTACTATCATAAATAAATAAAAATAAAAAAAAAACAAAAACAAAAACAAAAAAAAACCTGTCATCATAATTTACCTTGATTGTTGCAGTATCTTCTTTAATGAGTTTGTCTGTATCCAATCTGGCCTTCTCTAATCCATTCTCTACTACATAGCCAAGGTGATCTCCTTGGAATGCAAATAAGTTCATGTCCCATTCTTGTTTAATTTTTTTCAAGGGCCTTCAAAAGCTCCACAGAATGTGGAGCTTATCAGAATTTACAAAGTCTCTGTATGTATTTCCTTCCTTAACCTAAAAAGATCTTATTACTCATCTTCACCCAGAGAAACTTTTTGACCTCTATGAATGTGAGCTTCCCTTAGGATAAGTTTCTTCTCTTAGAGTTTATAGTGGTCCCCTTGTTATAAGTGAGTATATATTTGATTGAATAGTTTCTCTCTCTTCCACTAGATGATAAAGTTTACGAAGGCAAAACTATGTCTCGTTTTGCTTACTATTTGGCCTCAGCATGAAGCATTATTCCTAGCACGTAATACGTATTTATCTATCACCTCTCTCTCTCTCTCTCTTAGTAGATGAATAATTGATCAAAGAGATACTTCAGAAATTGTAGTCATATAATAGATATGGATACTTTAAGTTTGGTTTCTAATATTGACTGGTTCTAAAATAGGAATAGTTACATATATTCACTATTTAACAGTTATGTACTGTGCAATTTCTGTGGGTCAAGAGTCTGGGTGTAGCATAGTTGGATCCTCTGTTTGGAGTCTGCTATGGTTTGGATGTTGTGTTTTTTTTTAAATTTTTTATTTATTTATGATAGTCACAGAGAGAGAGAGAGAGAGAGAGAGAGAGAGAGAGGCAGAGACACAGGCAGAGGGAGAAGCAGGCTCCATGCACTGGGAGCCGGACGTGGGATTCGATCCCGGGTCTCCAGGATCGTGCCCTGGGCCAAAGGCAGGCGCCAAACCGCTCCGCCACCCAGGGATCCCATGGTTTGGATGTTGTGTCTGCAAAATTCATATGTTGAAGTCCTAAAACCCAAGCATGATGTTATTAGGAGGTGGGGCCTTTGTGAGTTGATAAATTGAGGAAACTGGAGTCTTCGTGGATGGAATTAGTGCCTTCTAAAAGAAGCTCCATAGAGATCCTAGGCTCCTTTCACCATGTGAAAATACAGAGGGAAGACACCAGCTATGACCAGGAAGAGGGCTCTTGTCCAGAGAGCATAACCATGCTGGTGCCTTGATCTTGGATTTCCAGCATCCAGAACTGTGAAAAATACATGTCTTTTATTTATAAGATACCCAGTCCATGGTGTTTTGTTATAGCCACCCAAACTAAGAGAGATTTTCACAAGGCTTCAATTAAATACTCGGCAAACTTCAACTGAGATTAATAGTGCAGCAATTTTGATCAATAAATTAAGAAAATGTATTCATTTGGAAAGTAGCTTGAAAGACGACTTTTTGGCACAAAAAGCAGAAAATTCATTATATATAAAAAACATAAGGTCAAAGTGAAAAATAATTCTCTTTTGTCTTAAGACCCCCAAATCTTTCCAAAACCCAGTTAAAAAGAATATTTTATGCAGATTCTACTAATACATATTAAATCAACATCATAAATCTGTAGAGACTAGTGACATATTTCTAATGGATACTTAATAAAGAAAAAATTTAATTTAAAAATCTATGTATCATCCTCAGTATCACTTTGTCCTAGCAATTAAAATGGAAGTAAAACCTTTTAAATATCCTAATGGTTTTTAGTGAGTGTAGATTTTTTATATCTGTACCCACCCTATATTTTCACATTATAAATTCAAGTCAAATGAGGTATTTCTATTATTTAATTCCTGTGTTTGGTCCTCTTATTTCCATAAATAAGATTATTCTACAATTCATAAGGCATATGCTGTGATTCTAATGAAAACTAGTCAACTAACTGATATAGAAGCAGAATGGATTGACTTAGTTCTTTTATTACATCATGTTTTATATGCTTTTTAGTTCCCAATCTAGCACTGTGCACATTCTAAGAGCCTAATATCTAGCTCTTGAATAAACACATAGTTAAGGCTTTCATTTTAAGATGTTACAATTAATTCAGCAAAAAGTGTTTTGAACTTTTTCCATGTCTTTGTGAAGTGTAGTGGATGAGAACAAGACACCAGCTCTGTGACCTTAGAGCAGTTACTTAAATTTTCAAGCTACACTTTTCTCAAAGCTGGTATCTACGTCATCTATTATTATGAAGATAAAATGAGATAATGCACACAACTGCTTTATCAGAGTACCTGGATCATGCCAAGCGTAATCAGGAAATATTAGAAACTGTTAATTGCTCTTTACATAAACTTATCATCACTGCTCAGAAATTTGCTCTTCAGTGCCATATCATGCTTGTTTGACCTAAAATCACTGAGCACTTTCTAGTAAGAATTTTTTAATTTTCACAGTAACATTTGTTTCTGTAAAAAAATATCCAATTCATATTGGAAGCAGTTTTCATGATAAATCAAGCTAGAAAGAGACAGGAGGATATTATAAGAATTTATCTGTGACCTTTTTCTATTTCCTGCATCTTTCCTTACAATGTCTGTGTGCCTGTAGGTATTGGAAATGAAGCAAAAGAAAGCAAGCAAGCATAGGGCCTTTTTAGTCTTCCTAAAATACCACTTTCATCACCTGCTACCTTTTATAAAAGCCCTTACTGACTTTCTGCTGGTTAGAGGACAGTATGCAAAGTCAGAATCAGAGGTTAAAGGTAGAGTTATTATCAGGCCATTCCCCATTTCTTTCACAGAATGATTACTATTCCCCTTATCTGCTGCCCTAGCAGGTCTGGTCTGGTTGGCTTTCCTTTTCACTGACAGCACATGCCCCGTCTCACTCTGCCCTTCCAGCCATTACTTTCTCCTTGTCTCGTGTGACCCCTCTTTTTCAGAATTTATTAGGTCTCTGTGGTTTCTTTTAATTGCTTTTGTTAGCAGTATGTGGAAACTTGAAAAGAATCAAACAAATATGAGAACAAAACCTATATGAGAAAGGTAGAACCCAACATTCAGATTTGGGAGACTTCTATGTGTTAGTAGCTTTCTCCTGCTGTTGTCAGGCACTTAAATGCTAGGGAAACATTTGCTCTCATGTTCTTAATTACTGTATCTAGGAACCTCCAAATCTATTCAGGTTGACTAGGATCTTTTCATGTTCATATATCCACTGACTATTGAATATCTCATCTTGAATTCATTCAAAATATATTTTTCCACACACCTACTATATACCAGGAATTTTTCTAAGTGATGGAAATAGTGATCAAAGAGACTAATTTTTTTCACACATTTTTCATTCCATTTCATTTTATTTGTGTCATAAAGGCAATCAATACATAAATGCATAATACAATTTCAGGTAGTACTAGTATTATAAAGTAAAATGAGGATAATTAAACCACTAGAAAGGGACAGGGTGATATTGTAGATATGTTTAGTACAGGTTTATGTGGGAAGACATCCCTTATAAGTGACCCTGAATATAGGAACAAGCTATGCAGATATCCTGCACAGAGGGTTCCAGACAGAGGGAGGAAAATGTAAGGAAACCCTGGGATGGGAGAATGCTCGGCTTGCTTGAGGAATGGCAAGGAGCACAGTGACGGGGGCAAAGTCAGAGCTGCAAGAGTGCGGGAGTGAGGATGACATTACCGGCCATGCTAAGGCCTTTGGATTTTATTCTGTGTGAGGTGGGAGGTCATGGGAGGGCTTTGAGCCAAGCAATGACACAATCTGACTTAAGTTTAAAAGTATCACTCTTACTGCTATATTGAAAATCAATTGTGAAGGGACAAGGGAGTAAGCAAGAAGGCCAATTTAGAAGACTGTGCAGTAATCCCAGAGACAGATGTGGTGGCTTAGACTAGGATCAGAACAGAGGAAATGGTGAGAAGTGGTCAGGTCAGATTCTGGATATATTTTGAAGTTAGAGCCAATAGGATTTGCTTGTGGACTGGATGAGAAGAGACAAGGGTTCTTCCTGGATTTTAACCTTGAATACCTTATGGGAGTCTCTAAGACAATATATTCTAAACTAAACTCAATTCTCTCCACATCTCCCTCTTCTGGTATTTAAATTTCAGTGAATGGCATCACCATCTGCTCTGTGTCCCATGAAAGAAGGTAATATCCTTCTGTTATTTTACCATTTTTTCTCCTTTCTGGGTCTACCCAAACAATTCCCAAGTCCTACCAATTTTCTACCGTATTGATCTCAAGTGAGATCTCTTTATCTTATTTTATCTTTATTTTATTTTTTTAAGATTTTATTTATCCATTCATGAGAGACACACAGAGAGAGGCAGAGACACAGGCAGAGGGAGAAGCAAGCTCCACGCAGGGAGCCCGACGTGGGACTCGATCCTGGGACTCCAGGATCATGCCCTGGGCCGAAGGCAGGCGCCAAACCGCTGAGCTATCTAGTGATCCCCGAGATCATCATTCCTTACGCACTTATTTCAGGGCATGGAACTGGGTTACTCCCACGAGTTTCTTTGCTTGCCTTTAGAAAGCAAAATTGCCATCTGCTCACCACATGTAGCCAAAACAATCTTCCTAAAAGCTCAGTGAAACATTTCAGTGACTCTCAGACTTTCTGTGATCTGGGGGCAGCTTGCCTTTCTTCTTCTCTCTTGATGGGTTCTTCAGGCTCCCGTCAGTCACCTGCGCCTCTCTCTGACCATGTGTTCTTATGTCTGGTCTTTTGCGACTGGTTCATTTCTAGAGTGTACTGCATCATATAAGACGAATTGTGTCCTTATTCTCTAAACATTAGCTTAGCATAGTACAGATTTTCAAAAAAGTACTAAATGCTATTGTATGTGTTGGCTTGTTTATTTCCTGGCCATCTGCAATGATAGTTTTGCTTATTTCAAGTAGAGTTAATTTGCTTTTGAGTCTCACTGATACGGTTTAATCATTGAAATGCAGTCCTCTCAGTGGCTAAGAAAAACACGTTTTTATCCTGAATTTTCTCAGAAAATTGTTTTAAAGAACTATTTTAGAGCTGTTATATTTAGTTTTTTTTTTCTTTTCTGGTTGCATAGAATGAAGGTAAGAACTCATTGTTCACCTGTGCTTTCTAACTATTTAGATACAATGCCTACCTTTTCTTGGCAAATGGAAGTTTTAAGAACCTAGTGGGGCAAAGGGAGTATTGCACTGACCTCTTCATACCCAGGAGATAATAGAGCAGACCTGTGGACCCAAAGGAAGCAAGTGAAATATACACAAATTAACTATATTAAAATGATAGCATATTTTCCTTTTTGTAATACAGTACAAAATTTTAAAACACTTAACCTAAAAAAATTTAAAAAAAGTAAAACACTTAACCTCTTGTTTTGAAAACAGTATTTGAAGACATGGAGAGAAAAATGAATGTGACCTGAGGGAAGAAATTGTATCAGTCACTTAAGCTGAAATATTTTTCCCTATAGACTATAAATACTAATTTTTAAGATGCATGTGAGTTAGCAGAGCAGATCACACATTCAACTAGTGGGTAAAAATATTTATATGAAGTATGCAAGGAATTTGAACTTCCAGATGTTTGCTTTGGAATGTGGTTATAATGACATCACAAAAATATTTTGAAAATATATCTGTGACTGTGATTATAGTATTTCAAAATTTGAAATGCAGAGTTTCAAATATACTCTGTAAATATTGGAGATTCTTTTCAGAAATAGTATTTGCAGATCTTCCATGACTTATGATGGGGTTATGTCCAGACAAACCCATTGTAAATTGAAAATATAGTAAGTCCAAATGAATTTAATAAACTGCCCTACTGAACAACAGAGCTTAGCCTAGCCTACCTTAAATGTGCTCAGAATACTTCCATTAGCCTACAGTTGCTCAGAATCATCTAATACAAAACCTAATTTTTACTAAAGTGTTGCTATCTCTTGTAATTTATAGAATAGTCAAAATGAAAAACAGAATGATTGTATGGGTATCAGTTATTTACCTTGGGGATTATCACATGGCTGTTGCTAACTGCTCCTACCCAGCATCATGAGAGTATTGTACCGCATATTGCTAGCCTGGGAAGAGATACAAATTCAAAGTATGAGTAAAAAAACAAAACCAAAGTATGGTTTCCATTGAATGCAATTTGCTTTTCCACCATTGTAAAGCTGAAAATATTAAGTCCAACTATCATGAGCTGGAGACCATCTGTATTTTTGTATAAGATACAGATAGTTCCTGAAACAGTCAAGTGAAATGATTTTAAGGTACTTTAAAATAATTTGGGTACCCTGCTACCAAGAGGATATTTTCTGGAGGCTATCATTTGTAGAAATCACATTCAAAAGAGAGAATCATTTAATTAAGCCATAATCCAATTTTTTGGTTTGCTTTGTGTGTGTGTATGTGTGTGTCTTTTGCTATTTCTGAACTATAAGGCTTTTCCTGTTTTTTTTTTATTTAAATAATGATGTCCATCAAGTCATTCGATAAATTTTTATTGAGTATCTCCTACATGCCAGCAATGTTCCACAGACAGGGATTCAGCAGTTAACAAAAGTGAAGTCCCAGCTTTCATGGAGGTTACTCTGTAGAGAGAAGAGAGACCATAAATGAGTGACAAGACATGTATTGTGTGCTACACGGTAGTAAAGGCAGTGGAGGAAAAGAAAGATGGAAAGGTAGGTCCAATGTGCTAGAGAAGAGAGGATGTGCTGTTGTTTTTCATAGCATGTCAGGCAATGCCTAATTGATAAGGTTAAGAAGAAGTGAAGAAGACAGCAAAGCACATTTGGGGAGAAAGTGCTCCAGGGAGTGGAAGCAAGTGCAGAGGGGAACATGTGCTTCAAGGAGTGGCTAGAGTGAGTAAGTTAAGGAGCTGATAGGAAGTGAGATTCAAGATCTGTGGCCTGTGGGTAGACAGCAGCCTTTTGTGTCAATATACAAACTTGAAATTTGTTTCTGAAAAAAGATTAGGATCTTTTAGATGACTTAAAGTAAGGCAAATAAAAAGATTTACATTTTGAAAGCATGACTATAGTGGTTGTTTTGAAAGGCAAAGGGGAAGTGGGGAGACCAGTTTGAAGACTAGTTTTATAATCTAGGCAAGAGATGAGGATGGCATGGGCCATGATGGTGAAAGGGTAGATGTAGAAAGCTCCAGCCAGATTCCAGACATACTTTGAAGGGAGCTTTCAAAAAATGGATGTGAAATGTGAGGGAAGGAAAGAAATCAAATTTTTAAAAAGTTTTACCTTTATACTTGAGTTTATACATTTTTAAATGCTTAGAGCATAATTTTAAATGTTTCTTAAAGTGTGAAACCAAGGGCTTGTTAATTTTACTAGTTTTTTTTTAACTCCATCTTTTTTTAAATTTTTATTTATTTATGATAGTCACACAGAGAGAGAGAGAGAGAGGCAGAGACACAGGCAGAGGGAGAAGCAGGCTCCATGCACTGGGAGCCCGACGTGGGATTCGATCTTGGGTCTCCAGGATCGCGCCCTGGGCCAAAGGCAGGCGCTAAGCCGCTGCGCCACCCAGGGATCCCCATTTTACTAGTTTTTAATATTTTAGCTCTTGGCTCAAATATTTGTCTTCAACTGTCACATCCCAGGAAATTAGGCCCCACCTGTAGCTGATACAGTTTTCCAATTTAAAATTATAATAATTATAGTTTTTTGTCATCTTTCAAAATTTACAGAGAAAAATCAGAAAGACTAGTGTACGAGACTGATGGTCAACTGATAGTGACCTATTTAATATCAATTCTCTTTTTCATTAAAGATAGATCTCTGCTGTGATTCACGGTGATGGTGTGCTCAGCTAAAAAAAATATGTTACTACCCTCTCTTACAACTAGATGTGGCCATGTGACCCAATTCTGGCCATTGCAAGAAGCAAACAGAGGTGCACAAATTTCTTGGTAAGGCTCTAGGAAAGATTCTTTGAGACAAAGGTGACATGACGCTTTCTCCTATTGCCTTTTTTCTTCTACCTACTTAGATCTGAGATATTTTAAAATATCATTTGAGCATTTAGTTTTTTATTTTAATTCCGATAGAGTTAACATACAGTGTTCTATTAGTTTCATGTGTACAATATAGTGATTCAGCTAATCCTCTTCATTACTCAGTGCTCATCTTGGTTAAGTGTCCACTTTAATCCCTGTCACCTATTTCACCCCTCCCCTCACCAGCATCCCCTCTGGTGACCATTAGTTTGGTCTCTTATAGTTAAATACTTATATTTGTTAAATAATAGAACTTAGCATAAGGGAAAATGAGAGTTTTCTAGATACTTATTGCTGGGGATCCCTGGGTGGTGCGGCAGTTTAGTGCCTGCCTTTGGCCCAGGGCGCTGATCCTGGAGACCCGGGATCGAATCCCACATCGGGCTCGCGGTGCATGGAGCCTGCTTCTCCCTCTCCCTCTGCCTGTGTCTCTGCCTCTCTCTCTCCCTGTGTGCCTATCATAAATAAATAAAAATTTAAAAAAAAAAGATACTTATTGCTAAATGTTGGGAAAAAGATTGTCAGAAGAGAACATGGTATTAAAAATAGTCATTAGTCCCTTGTAAATGTCCTGGCTTTTGTTCATGTCTTTGCCACATTCTGGCACATAAATTAGAAAAGCATATTTATCTTGCTCAACCCTCAGTACTGTTGGGTAGAGTTAGGATTGTCTCTTTCTGTGTCCCTTAGTCATTGTGTGGTCTTGGGCCGGTTGGCTAATCCAGCTAAGCCTCAGTTTCCTCATCTGTAAAATAAGATTAATAATTACTTTCTCACTAGTTTCTTCCCAGGATTAAATGACATATTATAGGTACATTTTATAAATCCCTGAAATCCCGTAGCCTATGTCTGATACATGTTAAGAGCTAATTACATGTTAACTGCTAGTACCAATATTGTAGCTCTTGTTTCCACTGATATTCAGAGCTCTGTATGTTGTTTGGCGAACACAGTGAAAAATTTTGCAAATTAAGTATGAGTTGAACACATTGTTTATAAAGCAGGAAGGAAACTACACAGAGCTAAAGGGACCACAGGTCTAATAGAGTGGCATCAAGTGCAGCTGCCAAGAGAGTACAAAGGACCTCCCACGAGGAGAAATCTTGTGAATAGTGAAGTGTTCTTTCCCTTTTTCTTCTCATGTCTTTAGTGTCACTAGGCCAGGCATCCCAGTACTAACAAACATCTTAATAATTTACCATACTTTTGTTGTGTCTGTTTCCCATCCGACAATGTCTAAACCTTATGTATACTATGCCTTATTGAATTCCTTGAAAGTATTGTCTCCGTTTGAAAAGCTTTTCACCTGCTCTACTGTAATCCGAGTTGAGCAATCTCACAGGCTTGTCTGTAGAACAGGATTTACGAACTCATTAGAAATATTAAGTCCAGAGGCAAGCACAGGTGCACAACTTCTGGCTTCAGTTTCATTTGCATAATAGGAGCTAGGTAACTGAAGCTGTCACTGGTTACCTGGTTAAACACAAAAGATTAAAACACTATATTCAAGTATGGTTTCCCTAAATCTGTCTACATTTTACTCTTTACAAAGTTGAATGAATATTGTTAACATTTATTAGTATGCACAGGTGTGGAATTCTAGGACTCCTATTTATAAATTCTTTTACTGGAATGTCCCAGTCTTTTCTTTAATCTTCATTTTTGACTCATCTAGCTAGAAAGGAAGTTTTTGCCACTATTTTTTTTTTCTTTTTAGGGTGGATACCTCTTGCAATTTTAATTATAGAAGAGCATTAACTCTTGGGAAAACAAAGCTACTGGGTTTCCTGCCTCAGAGAAACCTTTAAATAGGATTGGAGAAGATTCTAGGAACTAACTTTGTAAGAAGCAGTCATTGCTCACAGACTTTCAATATTTCAAACAAAAAGATATTTCAAAAAACCTTCTAATAACAATTTAGCAGTACATATTAGAAGTGTTTTAATGAAAATGATTTCCACATCACATGTACATGTGCTTCAAGGATGTTCCTCACGGACTTATTTATAACATAAAATATTTAGGAGGCTTCCCACAATGAAGTGTAGAATTGAATTTTAAGCTTTCTTTTGAAGTGGTGCTATACAAAACCCTCATATCCAAGGGATATATCATTGACTTCTTAAGTAGGAAATTTAAAACAAAAAAAAAACCCAAATATGTTGTATAGTACTATATACAAATAATGGAAATATACATAAATATTGATTGGATTGAGTTCTATACATAGGCAAATACTATGATCACTGGTTTGTAATACCATGATTAATCATCACTATCTGTCATGGGCAAAGAAAGGGTATTAATGTCCTGAATGCTGTGTATTTAAAGTTATTGCCCAAAACAGTAAAAGTGAACATTTCTTGGTGGTGGAATGAAAGGGGATTTCATTTTTCTATTACCCTTGAGAAAACAGGTTTGTTATTTTTATAACATTAAAAATAATCCAATAGAGTATTCTTAAGAAATTTCCCTTAAAAACCTAAATTATCCATGTTAAACAGATGACTAATTTTAAAAAGAAATCAACCAAAGTTCTCCTACCATACTTTTATTAAGGTTTAGAAAGTTAAGATTACTTTTATAGCATTTCTGTATAAGGTGATTCCATTTCATCTAGCTTTTGATAGTTTATGCTGGCTGGGGTTTAAGTACTTAAAATGTTAAGTAGAACAAAGCATAATTAATCTTGGTAATTAGAAATAGAAATTATCTAAGATTTGATGATTTTTTTAGAGCTTTACAAATTTACTTTTATTATTTTTATCTATAGAAATGATTTAGTGTAATATTAAAGTTTTCTACAATTTACTTATCTTGTTGGCTTTTATTTAGTGATTCATGAATCAGGAAGAATCTAGTCTAAAAAACAAAAAGGAGTTTCAAAGAGTTATATAAAGTGAGAGGTTTTTATAAAAGTCAAAAGTGAGCAGGAACAAAGAAGTTATACCATCATTTGCTGATTGGTTAAGGCAGGGTTGCTTCCCTTACGTGGAACAAAGGGAAGTCTGGGATTCAGGTCAAGGTGATGTGTGCTGAGCGGGCAGATGCTGAATGCTTGATCAGGTCCTTCCTTTTCTGTGAGAGCCAAATGTAAAAATTAGTTAATTTTTAGTTTGCTGACATGGGGCATAGCATGAACAGTTCTATCTTGGGCCTAATTTGGTATTTTAACAACAGCAATCCATTGAATATATATATAAAAAATCTTGATTAAGTCCCAATAGTTCATTTTTGCTTTTGTTTCCCTTGCCTTCATAGATGTATCTTGCAAGAAGTTGCTGTGGCCAAGTTCAAAAAGGGTGTTGCCTGTGTTCTCCTCTAGGATTTTGATGGAATCTTGTCTCACATTTAGATTTTTCAACCATTTTGAGTTTATCTTTGTGTATGTTGTAAGAGAACGGTCCAGTTTCATTCTTCTGTATGTGGCTGTCCAATTTTCCCAGCACCATTTATTGAAGAGACTGTCCTTTTTCCAGTGGATAGTCTTTCTTCTTTGTCGAAAATTAGTTGACCATAGAGTTGAGAGCCCATTTCTGGGTTCTCTATTGTGTTCCATTGATCTGTGTGTCTGTTTCTGTGCCAGTACCACACTGATGATAACTGATGATCACAGTTTTGTAGTACAACCTAAAATCTGGCATTGTGATGCCCCTGGCCATGGTTTTCTTTTCCAATATTCCCCTGGCTATTCGTGGTCTTTTCTGATTCCACACAAATCTTAAGATGATTTGTTCCAACTCTCTAAAGAAAGTTCATGGCATTTTGATAAGGATTGCATTGAATGGGTAAATTGCCCTGAGTAGCATTGACATTTTCACAATATTAATTCTTCCAATCCATGAGGATGGAATGTTTTTCCATCTCTTTGTGTCTTCCTCAATTTCTTTCAGAAGTGTTCTGTAGGTTTTAGGGTATAGGTCCTTTACCTCTTTGGTTAGGTTTATTCCTAGGTATCTCATGCTTTTGGGTGCAAAGCCTCTGCATAGCAAAAGAAACAGTCAACAAAACTAAAAGACAACTTACAGAATGGGAGAAGATATTTGCAAATGACATATCAGATAAAGGGCTAGTATCCAAGATCTATAAAGAACTTATGAAACTCAACACCCAAGAAACAAACCAAATCATGATATGAGCAGAAGACATGAATAGAAATTTCACAGAGGAAGACATAGACATGGCCAACAAGCACATGAGGAAATGTTCTGTATCACTGGCCATCAGGGAAATACAAACCAAAACCACAACGAGATACCACCTCACACCAGTGAGAATGGGGAAAATTAACAAGACAGGAAACAACAAATGTTGGAGAGGATGTGGAGATAGGGGAACCCTCTTGCACTGTTGGTGGGAATGGGAACTGGTGCAGCCACTCTGGAAAACTGTGTGGAGGTTCCTCAAAGAGTTAAAAATAGACCTGCCTTATGACCCAGCAATTGCACTGCTGGGGATTTACCCCAAAGATACAGATGCAGTGAAAAAACAAGACACCTGCACCCCAATGTTCATAGCAGCAATGTCCACAATAGCCAGATGGTGGAAAGAGCCACGATATCCTTCGACAGATGAATGGATAAAGAAGATGTGGTCTTTATATATACAATGGAATATTACTCAGCCATCAGAAACGACACATATCCACCATTTGCTTTGACATGGATAGAACTAGAGGGTATTGTGCTGAATGAAGTAAGTCAATCAGAGAAGGACAATAATTATATGGTTTCATTCATACAGGAATATAAAAAGTCATGAAAGGGATTATAGGGGAAAGGAGGGAAGATGCGTGGGAAAAATCAGAGATGGAGACAGAACATGAGAGACTCCCTACTCTGGGGAATGAACAAAGGGGTAATGGAAGGGGAGGTGGGCGGGGGATGGGGTGACTGGGTGATGGGCACTGGTGGGGGCACTTGACCTGATGTGCATTGGGTGTCATGCTATATGTTGGCAAATCGAACTCCAATAAAAAATATACAAAAAAACAACAATTTTGTATTTTTATGTCTGGAATAAAAAGATTTTCTTTTCTTATTTCAGAAAGTTAATCATAGGTTCATGTGAAAGAAATGTCACCAAAATAAAGGCATTTTCTTTTACTAACACAGTTACAGGACAAAGATGTTTTAAGAAAACTATGAGTGATGTCCTCTGGTTTACAGAAAATAAATGAATTTCTTGATCAGCATTTTAATTGAATATGGACTCCCCCCTTTTCAATGTAAATACATTAAAACCATTGAACAATAGGAGTAGAGATAGATTTATAAGATTATTAAGAAGTCTTTTTAAAATTCCAGATTCAGCAGATTTTTTCACCTGATTTCTGATTAATAAAAATGATAAGGATTGAAACAGAACTTTCATCCCATCCTGGTGCTAGTCCTGGATGAGATGATGTGATATAACTTACATGACAGAGGAAAGAGTCTCATAGTCTAGCCACTTTGTGGGTGTGCCTTTCCCAGTAAGTTGAGTCATCTTCAAACTGGGTAGGGCAAAGTCCACATCTTAAAAATATAAAAAGAAGGAGACATGTTTTCCGATTCTCATTTCTCAGCCCCTATACAACTAACAGGTTAGGAAGTTGAATAAAGTGGCCATTCTGCTTGCAGAATCATCTCTAAGAATGGGAGACCTGAAAGACCACCCCATCCCAGTTTTCCAAATGAGAAGATGAGTTCATTTTCAGAAATTCTAGAATGAGAAGCTTTAAGTCAACCCTTAGCTGTGTTTTGTAATATAAACCACTGATTGATGATCAAGTGAAAGGGAGTCGTTAACACTTGAAGAGAAACTTGATTCACAGGGAACAAGAATCTTAAACTCTTTTCCTATTTTGATAAATTTACTAGCTTGGTTGTCATTCATTTAGCCTTGTGCTTTATTTTATTTTATTTTTTATTTTTATATTTTCAAAAAGATTTTATTTATTTATTCATGAGAGACACACAGAGAGAGGCAGAGACATAGCAGGGGGAGAAGCAAGCTCCCTGTGGAGAGCCTGATGCGAGAGATCCCAGAACCCTGGGATCCTACCCTGAACCAAAGGCAGATGCTCAACTACTGAGCCACCCAGGTGCCCCTAGTCTTGTGTTTTAATGGGATGTGACTGAACCTTGCAAATACCTTGGGCAATTAGTTAAAGTGACTTTAGGGTTTCGTAAGACCTATATGTGTCAACAGGGGGTGATGTTAGTTAGCTTACAGGTATGGATCACAGATGGTCTCCCATTGTACCCTCGATTGATCACCTGCAGAGTATAAATCTGAATTGTGAGAATTTAATTTTTTAGGAAATATTTACAGATTAAAAGTCATTCAGAGGTGGATCATCAAGCTCATGAGAGCTCTAGAACCATTGTATGTTCTAGAAGGTGTTAAGGAACTGTTGATATTTAGCATAAAGAACTAAGGTATAAGGTGATCACATACAAGCTGTTTTCAAATAGTTGAAGATTTACCCGATGGACAGACATAATTATGGGGTTAAGAAAACAAAACCAGAAGCAGTAGGTGGTAGTTAAAGGGAGGAAAATTTAAACTCAGTGTTAGGGACCATTTTCTAATCATTAGAACTGCTCCACAGTGGAATAAATGGCCTTCAAAAATTCTCTGCCTTTAAAAAAAAAAAAATCTCTGCCTTTGAAAATATTGCAACAGAATCTGTACTACTGCCTTTCAAAGATGTCACTAAGTGGATTCCTACACTGAGTAGGCATCTTTAGATTCTCTGATTTTATGATTCTGTAATTTTGTTTTACATACACAAATCTGCATAATTATTCCACCAGATAACTCTGAATCATGATATCATTTAAAATCTTTTAATTATACTACTCTAAGTTTCATCAGGTGAAGAGTGTTTTATTAACAGAGATTAAGAGAGAATGCTATGTCTTCCCACAGCTCTTAGATTAAGGTACTTTAAAACCTGATGCATATGCAAAAGAGTTCACATTTCTCCATGAATTTCTTTTTTTTTTTTAATTTGAAGATTTTACTTATTTATTCATGAGAGATACAGAGAGAGAGAGGCAGAGACATAGGCAGAGGGAGAAGCAGGCAGTGACATAGGCAGCAGGGAGCCCCATGCAGAACTCAATCCCAGGAACCCAGGATCACACCTGAGCCAAAGGCAGAGGTTCAACCACTGAGCCACCTAAGTGCCCCCATTGTGAATTTCTTAGTAGGTTTTTAGTCAGCATCACAGATTTGTGGCTATCTCAAAATCAATGACAACTTTAAAGGACCTATTGGTGGGCAGCTCTGGTGGCTCAGTGGTTTAGCGTCGCTTTCAGCCCAGGGCATGATCCTGGAGACCCGGGATCAAGTCCCACATCAGCCTCTCTGCATGGAGCCTGCTTCTTCCTCTGCCTGTGTCTCTGCCTCTCTCTCTCTCTGTGTCTCTCATGAATAAATAAATAAAATCTTTAAAAAAAAATAAAGGACGTATTGGTGGTTTTCCTAAATTGGATTTTGCTACAATTTCTCTTACTAAATTTAATTAACTGAAAACTTTATGCTAATGTAATGATCTCATTTACAAATGAGATAATACTGGTTATTTTTCATATTTGTGGCTATACAAAATCTTTGGAACACTTGTCCTGTGTCTGGACAGTTCTTCAGATTAATATGACTTGGGCTTCTGTTCTAAAATTTGTATCCTGGAATTTGTTTCAATTAGGTATGAGAAGGTAACAGACCAAGAGATAACTACCTTTGAAAGAAGAATTTATCACTTACATTTTCTAAGGGAAGGGAGTATGACATAGTGTGCAGGGCCACACTGGAGAAGCACCAGGTTTTGTCTACAAGCAAAAGTAAGAGTGGGAGGCAGAGCATGACCAGAGCCTTTATTGTGTTTTTCATGGGAAAGACAAGGCAGGGCAAGGGAAATGCTTAGGATTGGGTAGGTTGAATAACATCAGGCTCTGGGCAATATGGGTAGTCTCTGGTTGTTCAGTGTGCTGCTTTGGATGATTTAGGGCAGAAGAAATATAGGCTTGGTGTTTAAGAGTTAGATAAAGGAGATGGTTGGGAGTATAGACTACCAGTTGGTCTTTGGGTTTGTAATATAATCTCTATATGCTCATGAAAGCTGGATCATAAAGGAGATATAAACAATTTTGGTTATTAATTTGGCTCTGTAGTTAGTGGGTATCAAAAGACAATAGACAGAATTGAGACAAATACAGAATTTAAGAAAACACAGAATACTTCTGAACTACAGTAGAAGCCAAAGATCATATTCCTAGCCTGTCATGCTGTTAGGGCATAAACATGTGACTTCAGTTTGATTAATCAATGCATTGCAAGAGCTTTGGATTTGGAGGTGATGGAAGCAAGAACATTGGGAATACTTCTTTTGGTAAGTAAAGCATTTAGTTCTTGGGGGCAACAGTAGAGAATATTCTGGAGTTCATTCTTAGTATTTTGGATATAAGGTATAGAGTCCCTAAAAGCTGCAATACCTTGGCCAAGTGCGAGGCAATATTGTTTTTGCCAAAGCAGTCATTTTGATTGAGCATTTTCCAGCAGTTTCTCAGTCTGGATTTCTGACCTTCTTTGAAGTTCTGTATGCTCTTTAAGATGCTTTGATAAATTACATTTATGCTTAACCTACCCAGAATGTATTCGGTTGTATACACCTAAGAACATTGAGGTATATGGTGAATTTATAGTAGCTTGTGTCTTTCTGAAAAATTTTTAATAAACAGAGAACACAAACATAAATAGTTGAAGATATATTTAATTATGTTACTTAGGTATGAATATCAATAAAATAATTATGGTTTGAATATAAGCAGCAACTGTACCACATGAGGAAATGGAGAAGCAGATTAATAACATATGACTGTGTAATTCCAATGTCCCAAACAAGGGCAAAAAAAAAAAAGTAGACAGTTTAACTAATAAACTGCAATCATAAATATTGACTTTTATGACTATTTTGATGACACAAGAGATTGGAGGAAAATGACTCTATAATGAGCAACTTGAGCCAGAAACCAAGACTAGGTCTGTCTGTAACAGAGAGAGGAAGAACGGACTGGTGATCATACATCAGGGTATCCAGCACCAGCCTACACATGAGTAGCAAACTAAAAAGCTCTAAAAGTTCAAATAAGAGGGCTGGAGTGTATATTTTCTCTGTCTGTAGATTTTATTTCCATGATGTAGAGTAAATATTGTATACTTGAAACATAGAAATAATGATGAGTTCTTAATACCTCACACATGGCCCCAAGTAATGTTTTTTCAGTGCCATATAAGAAACCTTTGTAGTGATGAGTGGGGAGCTATCTGAGAAACACTTTCAACTTTTGCAAAGCTCTCTTATGTTCCTTTGATGGGGATTTTTTATACTTGATAATTATCAGAGCAGCTAACCACAGAGAAGGATCAGAGAAGAAGATGATTCAATTCTTGCTCTGATCTTTATGTCCTAGTCAAATTAAAACCTTGTTACAAAAGAGAAATTTGCTTCCCTTAAGACATTTAGTAATATATTTTCCCCTTTCTGAAAAACATGATGGAGAAATTATTTTACATGCTTTAGACATAATATTAACAGAAAATAAATATTTCATATGACAGAAAAGATAATTGTGAGAAATAATATACATGAAGTTTATTTCTAACTTTCCTTAGACATTGTTGAAATGTAATTTCTCTGTTTATGTGTATTCCATATAAACTTGGTTAAGTTTATTTGAATTCTTCATTTCCATGTTGCTTCATTGTGGTTGGTAGTTCTGATCATTATGAGGATTAAACATTTTTTCAAAGAAACAGATGGGTTAATTCAATCAAATCTATAAATGTGTGGAAGATATATATGAGCATTTTCCTTCTTAGCATTATGTTAGGTAAGGGAACTTTAGAATATTTTTGATGTCGTATTATATACCATCTCTACAGGTTTATTTGGTGTACACTGTACCTCATAGCTTTTATCAAACTCTCTTCTAATTATTTGTTTAATGTTCTGTCTTCTCCCATTGCATTTATAACCTTTTATGGGAAGGGACTATATATTATCACATTTCTTCTAATTCTTAACAGAGTAACTGATGCAGTAGGTGATTCATATAATAATTCATTCTGTTCTCAAGTATTTATTGAAGCACTCTGCTACTCTTTGAGTGGAAAGAGTTAAGGAAAGTAAATAAGGTTCTTGGTCTCACTAGATTGAGTTCAGTGAGGATAGTAGACATTTAACAAGCACAAAAATAAATGTTATAATGCTATAAAGAAAAAGAAAGGGATTCTAAGTGAATTTATGGGAACTCTAAATAATGTGGTAGGCATTCCAAATAGTTTAGATATTATCATGGTACTAGGCCACTGCTGAGCCACTGGTGAATGATGAAAAAGGAAATCAAGGACAGAAGTTGTATCATAAGAAAAATAAGAAAAAATCCATTGTAAAACATGAGAGCTAAGCTCTTAAATCTCCATCTGTCTAATATGGAAACTCTAAGATACAAGAGGCTCTGGTAGTATGACTACAATGTGTTTTTGTCTTATCTCTCTGAGGAGAACCTTACCATCTCATCTCTGTGTGAGTTCGTGTGAATTACGATTTGGTAGGATACGATTATTTGCTTAACTCATTCTTCCCCTCATATTACCATCTGGTGTGAGAACATTTTAATCTGCTGCATTTCCAAATGCCATGATTAGCTTTCATTGAAATTGTGTAATAAGACCCTGTATGACCCAGATTAGAATGGAGATCAGAGAGGACTCTCTCAGGATCTGATGTTTAAGCTGTCATGTTATAGATAAGCAGGAGTTAGAGAAACAAAATAAAACAAATCCCAGGTAGAATTTTCAGCAAAGAAAGTATCTTGTATGAAGACCTAAGGTGAGAAAGATGTCACCTGTTTTAAGAACTATACATGGCCAGTGTGTTCAGACGCTAGTGGGAAGAGAGTGGCAAGAAACATCTTGCAAAGTCTTTCATGACAGGTTTATTATTTTTATGTTTTATTCTAAATTCTACAGGAAACAATTAAAGGGCTTTGATCAGGTAAGGAACACATAACGCACACATTTTTTAGGGTTCAATGAGGAAAATTAATTGGAGAGTTAAATTTGAGACACTAGCTAAGATGCTACTGTAATATTTAACATAAATGATGATGATGGGTTGGATTTAGAGTATTGCTGAAGAAGACAGAGGAAATTGAATGCATCTTGGTAAGACTTTGGTGTAGAGAGGAAGACCATGTGAGTTCAACTATTAAAAAGTTTACAGGGATGCCTGGGTGGCTCAGTAGTTGAGCGTCTGCCTCCAGCTCAGGGCGTGATCCCATCCCTGGTTTTGGGAATGAGTCCCCATCAGGCTCCCTGCATGAGGCCTGCTTTTCCCTCTGCCTATGTCTCTGCCTCTTTCTGCCTGTGTCTCTCATAAATAAATAAAATATTTTAAAAAATTAAATTTTTAAAACAGAATTTCCAAAAACATAGATGTTTATGTTTACACTTGTTGCACGTATGTTAATGGATGTTCTGTGAAATGACAAAAATGATTCTTTGGTGAAATAAATTTTGGAAACACTGAGTTTAGGCAAGATTAAAGAGGTTTCTTCACTATAAGACTTTGCACTGCCTTTAAAAAATATGGCAGTGTGCAATGTGGAGTTTCAGCAGATGACAGTGGAAACTCCTGATGGAATTCTTGTAGGCTTAGTCTCTTACTGAACATACTTTGTGATTTGCTGCTTGTAGCAGCAAATGAGCTATCATAGAAACATATTTAATAGTTCATATTAAATCTGTATTTTAATGAATACTTTTAGTTGATGGAAAGTATATATTTATTGTTTTGGGAATTGAGAAGGGATTTTGGAAAAAACATTGAAAGTACAATATAATTTTTAATAACTTTATTAAACAGAAAAAAGTTTATGTATTATAAAATTAACTTTGTACTTGCTGCAAAGCAAAAGAAAGAAGTGAAAATTTATCTGTACAAATTATTTTTTGTGAATTTCTTTCTCTGGTCATTCAAACTCCTTACTCATTACCAGTTCTCTAAATAATATAGTCATTTTTATATTATACAGAATTTACAAGTCTATTAAATGCCATTATAATTTTAATATTATATAGTGACTAGTAGGATAAAACAAATGCAGCCACTTAAAGTTTCACACACTCCAGGCCTGATCTGTCCATCAACATTAAGTTTTATCTATTCAGCAATCATTTATTGTGCTTAAACCTGTACTTGCCATGTGTGGCATATAAAATTATGAAAAAGACATGACAGTTATGTTATCTCTAGAAAACACTTAGCCAATATTAATATTTATTGATTGATAATAAGTACAGGTTATCCCACTATGATTTATTTGATTCAGCTGAATCCTGAGACAGCATATTGAACTCTTTCCTTCCTATATTTAAATATGCACTTGTCTACATATGTTTGGCTGATCTGATATAGGTAGATTACACTTTAATATATAATTTTATAATTTATACCCATAATAAACTATAATTTAGTGCTTAAATATCTTTTGGGTTTTGCTTGGGTAATATCTTCTTATTTAAGTGGCTTAAAAATAGATTGTTTTATTATTTATTATTATTAATTAGTCATATCAAAAATGTTGGAGTTTGGCCCCGTCTCTCTTCTTTTAACCTCTACCACTCTTATCCTAATATAAACATTATCCCTAACTTCATTTTAGTTATCATTAACTAATCATTCACTATGATTCAAACTGTAGCAATGTATAAAATTTAGACTTTATAAATATTAAAAAGTATTAGATGCACATTTCTAAAATCATGAAATATTATGGATAGAAATTGCTTCTTCATATATATTGAACTATGCTATAACCACATAGGGAGAGCTTCTCAGTTAAATATTTCCCCTTTCTTGGAAGTGATGGGTTTTTTAAATTTAGCAGAAAGCTGATAAAGTAACTTTAAAATATATATACACATATATTTATATAAATATATACACATATAGTTAACATACATATATACTCACACATATGTATATATGTATGTATAGTTAATGCTGGATAAGTGACATTGGCCATGCTTCTGGTAACTCTGTTAACTGAAACATTCATGCCAATATTTGGTCAGGTGTGCACTTATAGTATAAGCCAAAATTCTGATAACTGTGGAACTGTTCAACTAAACTATGTGAGCAATAATATATTTTAAAAATCATTTACTCTGTGGAGGTTCAAATATCTTATAGTAAGTGTAGTTTTTACAATTACTTGTTCATTTTATTAAACAATAAAATATGTGGTCTTAAGGTTCTTACAAAGGTATTTCCTGTTCAGTAGATTATGTAAGTAGCAATCAAATTTTTACAGTAGATTTTTCAGCTGACAACATGCCAACAATGTCAAAATGACTAACAGTCTACGCTTTAAAAAATGACTTCCTATCTTGTAAAGGATAGCACATTTTTAAAATCTTTAATTTAGAATTAAAATCATGATAGTAAGGTAAGATATACATAAATAAAATATATTTATTCAGATAACATATACATTGTTATTTCTAATTCATGTATATTCTAAGTTTAGGTATCAACTAATTGTACTATAAATAGTCTCATATATTAAAATTTTTTTTCTTAGAATGAGTTTTAGTTTTATACATGGAAATTCAGGTGTAGGGATCCCTGGGTGGCGCAGCGGTTTAGCGCTGCCTTTGGCCTGGGGCGCGATCCTGGAGACCTGGGATCGAATCCCACGTCGGGCTCCCGGTGCATGGAGCCTGCTTCTCCCTCTGCCTGTGTCTCTGCCTCTCTCTCTCTCTCTCTCTCTCTCTGTGACTATCATAAATAAATAAAAATTTTAAGAAAAGGAAATTCAGGTGTATAATTTCCTTCAATGTTAAACCTAAGATTTCCTCACATGACTAATATTAGAATTTTGCATAAAAAAGCTCTTTATTTAAGAAATATATCTATTAATGTTTTTAAAGTGCTGAAAACATTAAGATAAAAATGTAATGACGTTCTGTGCACTTTGGGGAAGATTTTAGATACAAATACTCTGTAATAGACTCTAGTTTGTTTTCTTTATTGGGGCAACATAACAATGTTTCCTGGGACATCAGTTAATAAATGATATCAAATTACTGGCTTCAGTTAGAAATATTTAGTTCTAGTTAACTTAGGTTACCACACTTGATTGCTTTAATAATTGGGAAAATACAAATAGATTCTGCTCTCACTGAGAAAGAGAATGTCCTCAAGTGGAAATGAACAAAACCATATTTTCTTTGGTTCTGCTCTGTTAAATATAAAATTTATAGCATATATATAAATATATGTGTATGTATATAAAATTGTGCCACCAACTCTGTTCCAACCAGGTGAAATTCTCCACCAGAATATCATGGGCCATAATGCTTTTTGCCAGAAATGAGTAGTTTATTATCTAGACTTTAAAGTTTTCTACCATATATATATATTTGTATGGTCCAAAATATTACAAAAGAAACTTTAGAGAGGAAAAAAATTATAGAAAGAAGGAAATATTTTGCTAACAGAAAGTTGATTTTAAAGATTTAAATATATTTTTAACAAGAGTTTATTACTAAATCCAGTAATTTTATTTTTAGAGTATGTATTAATATTCATTAATTTCTAGTTATTGCATGTGAAAAATATTTATTTTGAGCATAAAATATTTATATTTTTTCACAAGAAATAAATTTCATCCTTCTCTTTTTAAGAGAAAGAGGGAAAGAAAGAGCAAGAGAACAAGTGGGGTATTGAGGCAGAGAGAGAGAGGGAATCCCAGGCAGATTCCATGCTCAATGTGGAGCCCAACACAGGGCTCTGTCTTATACCCTGAGATCATGACCTGAGCCGAAGTCAAGAGTTGGACACTTAACTGACTGATCCACTCAAGCTATACCTTCTCATTCTATACCTTCTAAATAAATATTTGTTATGGTTGTCTATTTCTGTAAAACACATCATAGCTTTGAACATCTATTTCATTTTTCTCACATCTCTTGAGTTAGGAGTTCAGGAAGGGCTTGCCTGGATAGCTGGTCTCTGCTTGTTTGGTAACATCTGATGGGGCTAGAGCTAGATTCACTTCCAAGATAGCTTCTGCACTTATATATTTGGAGCCTCAGTGATCTCTCTATAAGACACTCTCTGTCTTCTCTCTCTCTCTTTTTCCCCAACTGGCAGCTCATACTCTAGGCCTCTTCATATAGCTTGGGCATTTCACAGCATGATGGTCTCAGTATAGTTGTTTTTCTTCTGTGGCATTTAGCTTCCAAGGACAGTGCATTCCAAGAGAAGGATAGAAGATGCAAAAAAAGAAATAGCGGAATTTCCTAAAAATAAGAATAGTGCAAATACAACTATCAGAATCAATGGGGCATATTTAAAGCAGTTTTCAGAGAAAAATATGTAGCATTAAAGATTCATTTCAATAAAATGAAAAAATAAAAATGAATTAAGCACCCAATTGAAAAAGTAGAAGAAGGACTACAGAGTACCCAACAAAAGAAAAAGGAACAAGTAAGTAAGAAAAAAATGTAGAGTGAATCCAAATGCTCGTTCTTTGGGGAAAAAATGAACAAAATAGTCAAATTACTAGCTAACCCAACTAAGATAAAAGGGAAAAACTATGAATACATAGAATGAGAAGTGACTAGGATGGGTATAACGATTAAAACAGAAGACTTTTAAAAAATCAATAGAGGCTACTTTATGCAACACTATGAAAAGACATTTGTGAACATTAGATGACATAGATAAATTATGTAGATAAACGCAATTATCCAAAATAGGCCATAGGAGAGATTAATCTTCTAAATAGATAAATTAGATAAAAATAGAGTGATATACAGTATGATAGGTTTTGAGTTCAGTTTGATGATTAGACTCCTCAAACACATGGTTTTAATCTAATACTACATTTAATTGGCTTAATAGAAAATTGAGGACTGGAGTTATGGCAAGTAGAATGTCTTCCTGTCTTTGAAAGTGGTAGCAATAATTCAGGTTCACATCATCTACAGGAGCTAGTGTACACATGGATTATCATGACACAGAGAAGCTGCAACTCCAGTTTCATGCCAGTCTTTGAGTTAAGGCAACCATCTTTAAAATCAAAAGCTATGACATTTAGAAATTTAAAGTAATCCTGGTAAATGGTCATCGCTGTTTGAGGTTTTTTTTTTTTTTAATGACCTTGGCAATTCAATTACAAAATCCATTTGGAAAAGCGAATAACCAAGAATACACACACACACACACACACACACACACACACACACACACAAAACACCCATGAAAAAGAACGACAATGAGAAGAACTAGCTTTACCAGATATTAAAACATATAATTTCTATTATTAAGATAATGTGGCACTGATACACAAACAGACAAAGCAATGAAATAGAATAGAAAACAGAAATAGACCCAAGTGTATATGGAAAGACATCATCTCAAATCAATGGAAAAAACAAAATTGACTTGTAAATAATTGGTGTTGGGATAACTAAATAGCCACATGAAAAAAGTTAAAATAGGATCAATTTATTACATAGTACATCCAGATAAATGCCAAGGAATTAGAGATATAAATGTTAAAATGAATTAAGAAATAAAAAAGAAAACTTTCAAGTTCTAGAAGAAAATATGGATGGATTTCTCTATAATTGGTGATTCAAAATCTATAGTAAGGGAATGATTTGTAACATTTATAAATTATTTTAATAGCATAAAAATGAAACATTTTCTTGGTAAAATGCACCATAAGCAAAATAGAATGACAAATGAAAAGCTAGGGAAAATATTTGCTACTTATATCACAGAAAGAGCTAAAATTCCTCATGTTTGGGCACTTAGGTGGCTCAGTGGTTATGTGTCTGCTTTTGGCTCAGGTCATGATGCCAGGGTCCTGGGATGGAGTCCCACATCAGGCTCCTCACAGGGAGCCTGCTTCTCCCTCTGCTTATGTCTCTGCCCCTCTCTCTGTGTCTTTCATGAATAAATAAATAAAATCTTAAAGAAAATTCCTAATGTTTAAAGAAGAATATAGAGAAGAAAGAGGCCCATGATACTATAGAAAAATGAGCTATCAACATACAGTTTAAAGATAAAGAGGAAAAAAAATAAAGATATAGAAGTGCAAGTGGTCTCTAAACATATGAAAATATGTTTAGTTTATATTAAGATAAATACACAGTTATGCTGAGTTTCTCATTACTAGACCAAAAGAAATGTAAAAGCTTTACAAAATACTTTGTCAATGCTGTGCAGAAACTGGCACTATTATAAATTGTAGGGAGGACTGCAAAATGCCCCACCACATTGAAGAATTTGGTAATATTTAACTAAATAAAATATTCATGTACTCTTTGACCAGCAATCCTACTTCTAGGGATTTATCCCCAACATAAAGTGGCAAAAACATGAAATGACCTATGTGAAAGCTAAACATTAAAGCAGTATTTATCATAGCAAATAACAGGAAGCAAACCAATTACTATCAGTAGCTAAGTGACTAAACCGTGATAAATCCCTACAATGGAGTACTATGTAACTAAGAAATGTTGCGAAAATGTCTCTTACTACTATGGTATAATTCCCTGAATATACTGCTTAAATTAAAAAGCATGTTTGAGGAAAGTGTGTGTAGCTGGATCCTATTTACATAAATAAATACCTAGCTATCTAGCTAGATAGCAAATAGGTATGTTTATATTAAAAATTGTTACAATTAAAAAAGAAATTCAAGGATACTTTTTAAAATGATGCTCTACAAAGGGAAAGAAAAAAAAGAGACAAATCAAGAAATGACGGTCTGATGGTCACCAGAGGGGAGAGGAGAGGCATGAGTGAAATAGGTGATGGAGATTAAAGAGTGTATTTGTGATAAGCACTGGGTGATGTATGGATGTGTTAAATCAGTATATTGTGCACTGAAATTAATATAACACTGTATGCTAACTACCTGGAATTAAAAATAAGACAAAATGATGCTCTGTATAGAAGGGAGAGGATGGAATAGGGTAGATAGAATTGGAGATGAAAACTAGACTTTTCTAAACTTCTAAATTAGATTTGATTTTAGAATTCTATACATATTTTTATCTAACTATAAAGCAAAATTTGAAATATCTTTCAAATTGAAATAAAATCAACAAATGAACCTAATTGTGTATCTAGCTGGTACCAAGTGAAGTATCTTTAAAGCACAGTAATCTGGCTATTCATCCCTAGAGGTGTATACCCTAAGGAGAAAAAGACCTGTGAAAAGTCTTTAAAAAAAAATTTAAGGGATCCCTGGGTGGCGCAGCGGTTTGGCGCCTGCCTTTGGCCCAGGGCGCGATCCTGGAGACCCGGGATCGAATCCCACGTCGGGCTCCCGGTGCATGGAGCCTGCTTCTCCCTCTGCCTGTATCTCTGCCTCTCTCTCTCTCTCTCTGTGTGACTATCATAAATAAATAAAAATTTAAAAAAAAATTTAAGATTTTATTTAGTTATTGAGAGAGAGAACAAAAGCAAGAGAAGCTGCAGTGGGAGAGAGAAGCAAGCTCCCCATTGAGCAGAGAGCTTAACATGAGGCTCCATCCCACAACCCTGAGATCATGCCCTGAGCCAAAGTCAGACACCAACTGAGCCACTCAGACACCCTGCTCTGCATAAAGCCTTAAGATGTTTTCAATAAACCTATGGTTGATAATAGTTTTATTTTGTGACTATATTTGTGATAATTGAGTTATTACGTTGGTGTTTTTGAACCTCAAGATTTTTGGTTTGGACGAAAATTGTGGCTGTGAGAATACATTTTATATAGAGAGTAGAGTTAACTGAGGGTCCCTTCAGATGCTGCTCTTTGAAACCTGTTGTGCATTTGCACCATGGCCACACCTCTGATGGGCTGCTCTCCCTTGATGATGGAGTATGACAGGGATATTAGGGTGGACCCTTGAATCTTTATTGGCTGACTTTGGTTCAAGGACGTGGCTTTGCCGAACCTTCTTTAGATGGCATCGCAGTCTGGGACACTTCCATTCACCCCTCTCCCGCCTCCCCTGTCTGTCTCTGTCTCTCATTCTAATGTCCCATCTTTTCTAAACTCTCCCTGTCACTAGAGGTCATACTAAACCTCTTAGTACTGCCAGTTTTATAAGAAGCAACATAGGGGTTTATACAAAGGAGGTAATGCAGCAAGACTTCCTAACAGTCTTCTGCAGGCATCTTTCTTCCCCAAAGTCTCACATGGATACATCTCTTCTTCCCTTTTCTTCTTCCCTCCCCTTATCCGTATATTCTCTTCTCCTCTGAACCCACCACCCTGATGTGTGACAGTCCCTGCCATCTCGTGCAGTTTGGGCTTCTGTTTTGACTGCTTGTCTCTGGTGAGAAGTTGCTCCCTGGAATTCCATTATGTCAAATTCTTCACCTTCCTAAGTAGAATCTTTCAAATATTGTGAACTAGAGACAAACACGTGGAGATTAGGCATGTGCAGCCTAAAGATGCTGAGCCTAAAGGCCTTCACCTTTCTAAAGCCTATGTACTCAGTGTTCTGTGGAGCGATGAGGCTGATTCCCACAGGTAGAGAGAAGTCTGGAGGCAGGCATAGCAAACAAAAGATTACTTTCTTTGTTTTCTATTTTCTCATTGGCTTTCACTATGCAACCAGAAGATCAGGAAGTCTATTTCAAATCAGATAAAAGATTTTGATGCCTCCCAGAAGGGAGTAAAAATAAAGTCATATTTTAATGTGTTTTCAGGATAAAATCACATTTAGAGACTAAACACATTTATTTCCTCTCTGAGCAACCTTTTCTTTTTGTCCCCCTTAAAGTTTGAGAACATCTTAACTTTCCATGTTTAGGAATTAACTAGAGAAATTTGACAGATGCTCCAAAAAAAGAGGAGTTCAGAGACTCTTTCACCAACAGAAGCCAGGCCATTTTGTTCCTCCATGAAAAGCTCAACTTTTCATCCAGGAGGGAGTAGTTTGAGTGATGGAAGATACCACAGATTTCAGGACTCGCACTTAGGTTTTCCTCAAAATAGAAAATGAAAGGAACAGCTGTTGAGTGTACATGTTAGTGCTTCTTGTCTTTCTTCTGTGTGCTTCGAACAGTTGAAGCTTCTTCCCAGATATGTTGATAGCTTTACTGTACATTTGGTAATTTATAAACAAGGGGTGGAAGGGGAAGTGATGCCATTTATCTTAGTGGAAATTTTATTCTCATTCCTCCTTACCAATAAATGAATCTCATTTCTCAAGAAGTCTTTTTCTTTCTGAAAGTAACTAGATTATTAAATTGATGACCTCCTGGAAATTCCGTGGAAGTCACAGTATGTAGTGTAAAAATTCCTAAACCATAAATCTTTCTAGATATAATCCTGATTGACTGGACTCCTAAGAAACATTGTTTCAATTAAATGTAATAAAGGAAGGAAGAAAGAAAAAAGCCACCAAGAATAGTTCACAGGAAAATACAGGAGGATCAAAAACCACACATTGCATTTAGCTCCACAATTTTTCCCTCTTAGATCTTTAAAAAATAATCCCTTAGATATATTTTTTAATTTTTTTTATTTTAATTTTAATTTATTTATGATAGTCACAGAGAGAGAGAGAGGCAGAGACACAGGCAGAGGGAGAAGCAGGCTCCATGCACCGGAAGCCCAACGTGGGATTCGATCCTGGGTCTCCAGGATCGCACCCTGGGCCAAAGGCAGGCGCCAAACCACTGCGCCACCCAGGGATCCCATCCCTTAGATATTAAAGGTAGATTCTCCTACTGTATTAATGCTCAAAGGAAAGGATTTGAAATTGTTCACTGGTTGCTTTTATTCTTTCTATACATTTTTGGTAATCATGTAGCCTTTGGAGGACATACAATTTAGAAAAGTATGTATATAACAAAAAGTAATCAGAGAAATGCAAATTAAAAGCACAGTGAGATGCTAGTACAAACACAGTGAGTTGCTTAAGAGAGCAGTTACCAGAAGCAGACCATGTTGGTACCCTGTCCTCAGACTTCCAGTCTCTAGATATGTGAAAAAATACATTTCTTTTGTTTAAGACACCCAATCAATGGTATTTTGTTATAGCAGCCCAGATTGATCATACAGAGCAAATGTAAAATAATACTCTGAAAGGAGGATTGTGAAGATGCTTATCACGTTAGAGAAATTTCTAAAACACTATTTGAGGAGAAGCAGGATTTTTTCCTCTAATTTATGTAAATAGCAAAGCAAAGAAGGTGTCATTGTCCTGTAGAAAATGTATAAGGCAAAGTAACAGATGCCCTACATAAAAGTACTATAGAAATATATCTCCCATATTTAATACTCAAATAAATTGTCTAAAAATCTACACACTGTGATAAGTAAAATCATACTTTTTATCAAGTTTGCAACCATTTTCCATTTTGGCCTCTGAAAAATAAATTTATATTATTTGAGACCACACAAATACATGCATGTAGTTTTGTCAGTAAACTTATCCATGGAAAATAAAGCTGTTTCTGAAAACTGCTTTTTCATAGATGTGTGCTTATTTTCTAAGAAGATAATGTAGAAATTTTACAATAAACTTTTGCTCATCCATTACATTTTACTATACTCTCCACTAAATTTTTCTAAACGGAGTGTACAAAAACATCATTTCAAAGTAACTGAGGCACAGAGAAGCTGAATTACATATTCCAAGTACAGATGAATTGGATAGAAATTCTAGAATTATTTAATGTAGGCTATGCCAGATTTCACTGACTAGAAATCAAACCTATGTCTAAACAAGTGCTTGATCAGAATTCTGGTCTAGACTGGCGTGATGATTATGGCTGATTAGTTTCCCACAGAGGTTTCAAGACCACCAGCCTCTGGTTACTCCTAGAGGCACCTCCTGATGGAGGTTGCACCCTACCCCATTCCTGTTAATTTCAGTTTCCTCTCACCAGTGAATTCTCATTGTTTTCTGTAAGAATATTAAGGCATCAAATGATGTTTTGATATATTGTGAGTCTTCAGTATGGTAAAATAAAGCCTTGGAGTTAGTGACATTTAAGTTAAAAATTGAAGGCCAACTGACTATAAGCAAGTTCATTTTTAAAGTGGAAATAAAAATGTCCTCCCTTGGGCTTGATTTGAAGATAATTGAAAGTATTTGCAAAATACCTAACATAGAGACTAGTATAAAGACTGCTCAATAGATAGAACAGTATTGCTATTAAGATGGATTTAATCTCAAATTTGATTTAGTGTTTATTCAGAAACTGCTTATTTGAACACATTCAAACCTTGCCTATTAGAAAACTCCTGATTTTACATTTAAAATTCTGAGATGATTAATAACTCATGAAGGTTTACTGAAAGACTTTGTAATCTTTAAAATAAGTGACCTCTTTCTTTTTTGAAATATTTTATTTATTTATTTATTTAGTTAGTTAGTTAGTTAGTCATTCATTCATTCATTCATTCATTCATTCATTCATTCATTCATGAGAGACACACAGAGAGAGAGGCAGAGACACAGACAGAGGGAGAAGCAGGCTACATGACAGGAGCCCATGGGGACTCGATCCTGGGACTCTAGGATCATGCCCTGGGCCGAAGGGACCCCCTAAAATAAGTGAACTCTTAAGAAAATAACTTAAGGGCAGCCCGGGTGGCTCAGCGGTTTAGCGCCGCCTTCAGCCCAGGGCCTGATCCTGAAGACCCGGAACCGAGTCCCATGTCAGGCTCCCTGCATGGAGCCTGCTTCTCCCTCTGCCGCTCGCGCGCTCTGTGTCTCTCATTAATAAATAAATAAAATCTAAAAAAAAAAAAAAAAGAAGAAGAAAAGAACTCAAGGAAATGTTTCTATTTTAACAGCTTTCCATTTTTTTCTTTTGTTATTTACTCTCTTGGAGTGTCAATCTAGTAGTACAAATATATATGAAGACACAAACAACATAATTAAATCATAAAACCACTAGTCTAATTGCTGAGAATTAAGAATCTGTTTAGATTTATTCATGTAGGATTATATAAATGCCTTTAGCTAATGATTAAACATGATTGGTAAAAAATAACTCATTGATACAACTTTTACCCCATTTTGAAAGTATAAAACAACATTTTGAGTGTAAACAACAAAGATGGAGTATTTAACTTTATAAAACTTATAACCCTAATATTTTGTAATAGGCCTACTTTACTTCTTGAGGAAGTGACTCCTTTTGTAATATTTGTTTAAGCAAGGTTTCTCAGGTCACTGACTGTTAAATAAATTTAGTTAAGTAAGAGTAATGCATGTTAAAGATTTAAGAATTTCTTACCACATACTGAATTAACTTTCTTGCCCAATATTTCCCCTTGCTGAGAAGTTTCTGGTTCTCAGATGTAGCGTGGTATAATAATTGATAATTTATATAACTTTTTGCCTCTGCTGCATTTGGCTTAGGAGTTTTAGACCTTATCCTCTCTGTTCCCAGTTTATGTAACAAGAATACTTTTATCTTTCTCATAGAGGTTATAGGAAATGGATGTCTATGTATGTAAGACTTAAATAATAGTAAAAAAAAAAAAGAGGAATAGTATGATCTTAATATATCGTCAGTATAAAATCATTTTTAGACTGATTATAAAATTAATATTTGGTGATTAATAACAGAGTGTGGTCATTTTAAAGCTCGAGTTTTATAGCAGCTGGAGGTTAGGAAATTATTTAGTCTATGATGAAACTCAGATTCAGAAAAATGTGACTTGGACTAAATCAGTTGGTAAATGAATAGGAATTAAAGACTGATGTCCCATCTTATATTTCAGTTTAATTTCCATCATGTCATGCTTCCATTTGAAAGACTTAACTTTCTATTAAAAAAAATTTTTCAATTTAATTACATAAGTAGTACAGTCTCCAAGGAAATCCTTAAAATATTACAAATGAGGTTAAAGTCCAATTTGATCATCAAGCCAGTCCTGCAACATCTTTTTTCAGAAGGATGAGCAAATTTCATATGGTGAATGTATCTTTTTTGATTAGGTTTAGTTAAAAATCATAGAAAAAACTCAAAATGACAGTATCTTAAACAAAATATAAATTATTTTCCAGCAGTCAAGATGGTATCAATCAAGGCTGGGTTGATGCACCAGGGTGTCAGGGTCCCTGTTTCTTTCTCTTGTTGCTCCATAATCATGGCCTCCAATTTAAGTCAAGACAGCAGCTGGAGCAATTGTCATTATATTGCCTTCCAACTAGAGGAGAAAGTATACCTTCCTCCTCTCTAAGTAGACTTCCTAGAAGTTTAACAGAATTTTCATTTGAATTCCATTGTGTAAAAGTTAGTCATATGGGCATACCTACCTGGAAGAGAAGCTAGGAAATGTAGTCTTTATTCCAGGAAGTTACATTCTCTGCTAAAAGCCCTAAAAACTAGGGCTTAATTTTTATGGAGGAAGAGAGGTCAGTGTCTGATATAGTAAGTGTCCAGGGGCAGCAAGAATTCTACTTCTTGCTACTTCTTTTTTCCTGCCTGGCCCAGATATCTGCTAGGCCTGGCAGAATTTTAGGACTTCTTTCCTCATTAATGGATGGTACCTAGAAATCTATTTTTCCAACTTTTCACATCTGATGCATCTGGAGATAACTTTGATCTTTCTTGGCACTCATAAACATCTATTCCAAAGAACAATAACAGCAATAAAAATAAAACAATAAGTGGCAGAGTATGTAATAACAACTCACCAAATCATACCACGTATGCTTTTGTGATTATACAAATATATACATAAGCTATAGAAAATAAAGGATCCATGCAAAATTGATAGATACACTTTTGGTGTTGTGGGATTGGGGTTGGTTATCAAATTTGATTATAACTTTTCTGTAAAATTCTGAAGATTTACAACAAAATGAGATGTGTTTGGAGAGGTAGGAGGAGTAGAAAGTAGACTTACTATATGGAAATGTTTAGGACCTTTAGAGTACCAATACTGATTATCATTGATAGGAAGAGAAAGTTGAATGATAAAGCTATGTAGCAGGAATGAAGAATAGACACTATAACTCCAAATGATTTTCATGTTTGTGTCTGTTTATGATGTATATTCTTATGAAGTGAAGTGATATTGGTCAAGCTTGCAACATGTTCATTAGCAAAGGTTTGGGGGATGTGAGTTTTTACATTAGTGGGTAACTTGATTGACTGTTCTATCAAGGTATAGAATATGGGAGAGACAATTGTCCAAATAAAAATCAGGGTTCTGTGACCAGTACAAAAGGGAAGATTGTTGGGGAGGCAAAACCAACAGATATTTACAACTCTCATAGAAGACCACGTACCAGTCTGTTTCATTGCTTCAGCTGTGATTTTTATCATATGGGTATGTGGTGTTGGGGGCAAGGTTCTGTTTCAGAGCTGAAGTTAGCGATCTTAATTTTCAAAAGGATCTGTACTTGGTTATATTGCAATAAATCCATTGTTATCCCTGGGTGGCGCAGCGGTTTAGCGCCTGCCTTTGGCCCAGGGCGCGATCCTGGAGACCCGGGATTGAATCCCACATCGGGCTCCCGGTGCGTGGAGCCTGCTTCTCCCTCTGCCTGTGTCTCTGCCTCTCTCTCTCTCTCTGTGTGACCATCATAAAAAAAAAAAATTAAAAAAAAATAAATCCATTGTTTAACAAATTTTCTGTACTTTTAAATTTCACTCAGAAATCATTTTCTTTATTGCTCTTGTTTACTGAGCTATCTACTCTTAACCTTTGATTATGCTATAGGAAGCAAGGGGCACATGGACTACCATTTACAAATACTTGCTACTCTTCCCAAGACAGGATTATACATTTCACTGATTTCAGACTTGGCCATGGTGCTTTCTTTGACCAATAAAATGTGAGTGTAAGTGACACAAGTCTCTTATAAGTAGACTCTTTAAGAGCCATTATGTGGCCATGTTCTCTTTTCCTTCTGTGCAATAACCAAAGATGTCTTAGGTGGAAATTGTTTCTTCAGCCTCTTAGTTTATCCCTCCAAGTTGAAGAGCCTCAGTTATTGATGCATAGCACTATTGAGGAATAATCTTGTATGAGCTGCTGTGATTTGTGACTGTAATATAAATGGACTAGTCATAACTGATGTACTTGTAAAACTAGTTTTCTGTTTAAAATTAAGAGAATTTCTGGTTTTAAATACAGACCACAAATAGGAAAACTGACAAAGTGATTAGAAGATTATCTTGTGAATAATGGAGAAACAATACATGTTTTTTGAGCAAGCAACTGACAAAATACATTTGATGTTTTTGAGATTTAATATTGGAGCATGCAAAATTATATTGGAGCAATATGGAAGAGTTACTTTTGGAAAGAACAATGAATTAAAAAGTTTCTGAAATATTTTATTCTGTCCATTGGTACTAATAAGTGGTGATTTTCTATGGATATTTAGATATTTGGATGATTAGTTGATGTTGATACAAGTCAAGACACATGAAGCTAGAAAAGCAAAGGAAGACAAGTTATGATCAATTTAAAGGGTTGCATTTCTAGATCAACAAAACCAGTAAGTTACATGTTGTACAGGTCTATATTGATTTAATGAAACTTAGTATTGATCTCTTTTTTAAAACCCCACAAAAATAAGTCACCAGGTCTGTTTTACCTCTTAGGTATTTCCCAAATCTGTCCCTCCCTATCCTGACCACCACTGCTTTAAATCAGATCTCCATCATCTTTGCTAAAATTTTGTAATAGCCCCCAAATTAATCCCTATAATGTTACTCTCCTTCCAAGCTATGTTTCTCATACTGCTCAATATTCTTCTAAAACACAGACTTGATGATCTTACTTCCTTGCATTAGATCTTTGTGGTTCAACATCCCCTGGAAGACACGGTCCAATCCTTAACATAACAAATAAGGCTTTAAACTTAAACTTAAAATTAAGTCACTTTTCCTTGAATAGATAGGATATTCTCTTTTTTTTTTTAATTTTTATTGATTTATGATAGTCACAGAGAGAGAAAGAGAGAGGCAGAGACACAGGCAGACGGAGAAGCAGGCCCCATGCACCGGGAGCCCGACGTGGGATTCGATCCCAGGTCTCCAGGATCGCGCCCCAGGCCAAAGGCAGCGCTAAACCGCTGCGCCACCCAGGGATCCCTAGATAGGATATTCTCACATGATCTCCTCTGACACTCCATCCATATCTCTATTTGTTACAGTTAGCACATTGGTAGGACATTATAATGTGGCTGTATCTATACACTTCTATGAAATAGCAGGCAACTTGAGAACAAGAATTATGTCTTATTCATCTCTATGCCTGGTACAATTCCTAGTACATAGCAGAAACAATAAAAATGTTGAATATAAAGGAAATTGCTGTTTGAATAAAGGATTATTATTTCAAAAATCACTCTTGAAATCACTCTTCATTATGTGGTTCAGTGTAGCTTAATGTCATAAATTTTTTAAAAAGTTCAGGGAAAACCATTGCTTTCTAAAATTCTTTAAAAACTTTTTAATCAAGATTATAATTGATATATAACATATTATATTGGTATTATATTGACAATAGAATATTAGTTTCAGATGTACAACATAATGATTCAACATATGTATATATGTGTATATATAAATGAACACCCCACTAAATTTAATTAACATCCATCACTACACATAGCTATAAATTCTTTTTTTGTGATGAAAGCTTTTAAGATCTACTCTTAGCAAATGCCAAATATACAAGTATTATTAATTATGATTAATATAGTTACAGAATACTATATATTACATTCCCATAACTTACTTATTTTATAACATCTCTTGAATCCTTTTTTTAAGATTTTTTTTTTTTTTTTTTAGTATCTACACCCATCATGGGGCTTAAAATCACAGCCCTGAAATCAAGAGTCTCATGCTCCACCAACTGAGCCAGCCGGGTACCCTGTATTCTAAATGTTTCTTTCTTTCTTTCTTTCTTTCTTTCTTTCTTTCTTTCTTTCTTTCTTTCTTTCTTTCTTTCTTCTTTCTATTTCTTTCTTCTTTTTTCTTTCTTTCTTTCTTTCTTTCTTTCTTTCTTTCTTTCTTTCTTTCTTCTTTCTTTCTTTCTTTCTTTCTTTCTTTCTTTCTTCTTTCTTTCGATAGAGAGAGAAAGAGAGAGAGAGAGGCAAAGACATAGGCAGAGAGAGAAGCAGGCTCCCCATGGGGAGCCTGATGCTGGATTTGATCCCAGGACCCCAGGATGACCTGAGCTGAAGGGAGTTGCTCAACTGCTGAGCCACACAAGCGTCCTTCTAAATGTTTCTTTTTATTTAACAGAGATGACTCAACTAGTTTCTTTCCTTTTTTGCTTTTCTCATATCCTCATAGAGGTAAGATTAATGCTGTATACTAGTGAGGCAATTGGCTTAGGTTTCTAGTATTTTAATTTTCTTGTATTAAATAAATAAGTTGTGTTTAAGTTATAAGCAATCTAAAATTATTTTGGGTAGTGAGAAGTATGAATATATTAAATTTGCATGGTGTGATAAAAAGAATAAAATGGACATGTAAATGAAATTAACTGTATCTAGCCTGAGTATTGATATACACATGTATATTATTTATGGACTTGATTCTAATTATTCATACATGCATTCCTCAAATTGACGAATATAGTAAATTATAATAATTGTGTGTGACTTATGATGACTCTGTTTGTAGTTTTGTGTTATAAGGAAATTGTCACTTGGAATAAAGAAGCATGATTGTTGGCCCCTGAATGTTTTTAATATATTTGTTTTCTACTATGTTGTAACCAAAGACCTGCCTTTTATAGGACATTAACAAGTGCTGGTAAAGACCTGCAAGATAATTTTCTGAAGGCTTTGGCACTGAGAGAAGAAGACAATCGCAATGGAAAAGTGAGCGTGAGTACATTTCACCCAACAGCTAAAAATGTATACTTATTGTATAATGTACTTATTGTAAAATTGTGTACTTATTGTATAATTATACAGATTATGTAGAAAAAATTTTATTCCCACTTATATCTGTAGAAGTACCCACATGATGAAAAAAATAAGATTCTATACAGCTATTGTAGAGAAAATGCATGTACTTGATAGACTGGTTGTCATCTCCAACTTTGTGTTAGTCTTACGTTGAAACTTGCTGCTTCATTTCAGCTCAGCCTCATAGTACACTCCTCCAAGTCACATTATCCACTCACCCCCTCTGGATAAGTACTATAGAGAACATAAAAATAGAAAATTGAAGAAAAAGAGATTGAAGAGAGAGTGGTTGGTTGCTTTAGCTAAAGTATATAGAAAATCACTTAGAGGAGGTGACATCTGTTAGGACTTCAATGACATGAGAAGGTAGCCACAGAATTTCAAAGAAGAGATACTCCAAATAGAAAAGGATTTGAGAGGAAGAGACATTCCAAGAAAAAGGAACAGCATATTGAAAACTTCTGACATAATAGCAATCATGACATATTCAAGAGATGGTAAGAAGATCAGAATGGCTAGAATATATTTATTCAAAGGGATTATAGAGACAGGTGATCTGAGAGGAAGTCGGCAGGCAGATCATATAGATTTTAAGGAATTTTGATTATAAAGATAAATCACTCTTTAATTATAATTTTTATATTCTTCTATTTCTAAACTTATAAAGTCAAAGGACAACTTAAGTAGAGAAGTGACCTACTAATCTTTTTAAAAATTTGACTTATTTTTTATATTTTTGATACTTAATTTGTTTTTTTTAAAAAGTTATTTAAATCTTAAATAATATATATATATTATTCATAATGTATTATAATGTATTATTGGTTCCAGAGGTAGAAGTCAGTGATTCATCAGTCTTCTATAAAACCCAGTGCTCATTACATCACATGCCCTCCTTAATGTTCATCACCTGGCTACCCTGTACTTCCACCCTCCAGTGACCCTCAATTTGTTTCCTAAGATTAAGAGTCTCTTATTTGTCTCCCTCTCTGATTTCATCTTGTTTTATTTATTCCTCTCTTCTGTTGATCCTCTGTTTTATTTCTTAAATTCCACATATGAGGGATCCCTGGGTGGCGCAGCGGTTTAGCGCCTGCCTTTGGCCCAGGGCGCGATCCTGGAGACCCAGGATCGAATCCCACGTCGGGCTCCCGGTGCATGGAGCCTGCTTCTCCCTCTGCCTATGTCTCTGCCTCTCTCTCTCTCTCTCTCTCTCTTTCTCTGTGACTATCATAAATAAATAAAAATTTAAAAAAAAAGGAAAAAAAACATTAAAAAATTCCACATATGAGTGAGATCATATAGTAATTGTGTATCTCTGATTGACTAATTTCACTTAGCATAATATCCTCTAGTTCCAGCCACATCATTGCAAATGGCAAGATTTCATTTTTATGATGGCTGGGTAGCAGTCCATACCACACACACATACCACATCTTTATCCATTCATTTGTCGATGGACATCTGGGCTCTTTCCATAATTTGGCTATTCTAGACATCACTATAAACATTGGGGTGCAGGTAACTCTTTGGATCATTACACATTTATCTTTGGGATAAATACTCAGTAGTGCAATTGCTGGGTCGTAGGAAGCTCTGTTTTCAACTTTTTGAAGAAACTCCTTACAGTTTTCCAGAGCGGCTGCACCAGCTTGCATTTTCACCAACAGTGTAAGAGGGTTCCCCTTTCTCCAAATCCTCACCAACATCTCTTATTTCCTGGCTTGTTAATTTTAGCCATTATAACTGATGTGAGGTGGTATCTCATTGTGGTTTTCATTTGTATTTCCCTGATGCCAAGTGATGTTGAGCATTTTATGTGTCTGTTGGCCATTTATATGTCTTCTTTGGGAAATGTCTGTTCATGTCTTCCCCCCATTTCTTGATTGGATTATTTGTCCTTTGGGTGTTGAGTTTAATAAGTTCTTTATAGATCTTGGAGACTAGCCCTTTATCTGATATGTCATTTGCAAATATTTTCTCCCATTCTTTAGGTTGCCTTTTGATTTTGTCCACTGTTTACTTTGCTGTGCAGAAGCTCTTTATCTTGATGAAGTCCCAGTGGTTCATTTTTGCCTTTGTTTCCCTTGCATTTGGAGAGGTGTCTAGCAAGAAGTTGCTGTCCAAGGTCAAAGAGGTTGCTGCTGCCTGTGTTCTCCTTTAGGATTTTGATGGATTCCTGTCTCATGTTTAGGTCTTTCATCCTTTTTGAGTCTATTTTTGTGTGTCTGAAGAAATGGTCCAGTTTCATTTTTCTGCATGTGGCTGTCCAGTTTTCTCAACACTATTTTTTGAAGAGACTGTCTTTTTTCCATTGGATATTCTTTCTTGCTTTGTCAAATATTAGTTGAACATAGACCTGACGGTCCATTACTGTGTTCTCTATTCTGTTCCATTGATCTATGTGTGCTTTTGTCCAAGTACCATGCTAGATTACAGCTTTGTAACAGAGCTTGAAGTCCAGAATTGTGATGTCACCAGCTTTGGTTTTTCTTTCTTTTTCAACAATCCTTTGGCTATTTGGGGTCTTTTCTGCTTCCATACAAATTTTAGGATTATTTGTTCCAACTCTGTGAAATAAGTTGATGGTATTTTGATAGATATTGCACTGAATGTATAGATTGTTCTAGGTAGCATAGACTTTTTAACAGTAATTGTTCTTCCAATCCATGAGTATGGAATGTTTTTCCCTTTCTTTGTGTTTTCCTCAATTTCTTTCATGAGTGCTCTATAGTTTTCTGAGTACTAATCTTTTGCCTCTTTGGTTAGGTTTAGTCCCAGGTATCTTATAGTTTTGGGTCGAATTATAAATGGTATTGACTCCTTTTTTTTTTTAATTTTTATTTATTTATGATAGTCACACAGAGAGAGAGAGAGAGGCAGAGACATAGGCAGAGGGAGAAGCAGGCTCCATGCACCAGGAGCCTGATGTGGGATTCGATCCCGGGTCTCCAGGATCGTGCCCTGGGCCAAAGGCAGGCGCCAAACCGCTGCGCCACCCAGGGATCCCTGGTATTGACTCCTTAATTTAACTTTCTTCTGTCTCATTATTAATATATAGAAATGCAACTGATTTCTGTTCATTGATTTTATATGCTGCCACTTTGATGAATTCATGTATGAGTTCTAGTAATTTTGGGGTGGAGTCTTTGGGTTTTCCATATAGAGTGTCATGTCATCTGTAGAGGTAAGAATTTGACTTCTTTGCTGATTCAGACACCTTTTATTTCTTTTTGTTGTCTGATTGCTGAGGCTAGGACTTCTAGTATTATGTTGAACAGCAGTGGTGGTAGTAGACATCACTCCCATGTTCCTGACTGTAAGGAAAAGATCTCAGTTTTTTTCCCATTGAGAATGATATCTGCTGTGGGCCCTTTGTATATGGCTTTTATGATATTAAGGTATTTTTCTCTATCCCTAAAATGTGAAGAGTTTTAATCAAAGAAAGGATGCTGTACTTTGTCAAATGCTTTTTCTGCATCTATTGAGAGGATCATGTGGTTCTTATCCTGAGAAGTGACCTAATCTTGTTTATACTTTAGAAAGCTTGATCTCACTGCTGCTGTGCAGGGTGGAAGATGTGGAGAGGATGCCTAGAGAGAGGCAAGGAGGTAAGATAGGGAGCTTTTGTGTTTTTTTTTTTAAGGTTTTATTTATTTATTCATGAGAGACAGAGACAGAGAGAGGGGTAGAGACACAGGCAGAGGGAGAAGCAGGCTCCCCGTGGGGAGCCCGATGTGGGACTCAATCCCCAGACTCCAGGATCATGCCCCGAGCTGAAGGCAGATGCCCAACTGCTGAGCCACCGAGGCATCCCTGATAGGGAGCTTTTGTAATCAACCAGCAAGAGATGAAATTCTTACAACAAGGTGGTACTAATAGAGATGGAGGGAAGTTACCAAATCATGTCTGTATTTTGGAGGCAGAATTTGATGTATTTGATGTGGAATATTAAATAAATGAAAGTAGGATGACTATTAGGTTTTTGTCTTGAACACATTGTAGATGATGATACTACTCACTATGACAGGATAATTCTTGAGGAATGCTGATTTCAGGAATCAGTAATGAAATTGCGCCATGTTGGCAATTTAATTTTGTGATGCCTCTTGATACTCAAGTGGAGAAGTTGGTTGGTCTTTTACACATATATTGCTTTGGAACTTAGGGGAGAAGTCTTGGCTAGAATATAAATCTGAAAGATACTAACATCTAAACGGTATGTAAAGTCACGGACTTGCAAATGTTGACTAGACAGCAAGTGTAGGTAAAAAGCCTGAGGTTTTATAATGGGTCTTAAGGGTACTCCAACATTTAGAGATCTGGAATGTGTGAAAAAGCCAGCAAAAATGATACTGACAAGTAGCAAGTAGAAGAAAAGTCAGGTGGGAGCAATGCTACAAACATGGGAGAAGAAACAATTTCAAAGGAAAGAATGCTCACCATTGTCAAATGCTGCTAAGAGGTTAAATAAGATGATGCATTAGTTTCCCCTGTCTTCCATAACAAATTGCTACAAACTGGGGGCTTACAACAACTGAAACTTATTTTCTCACAGTTCTGGAGGCCAGAAGTTTGAAATCACGATGTTGGCAGAACCATGTTCTCTCTAAAAGGTCTAGGGGAGAATCTTTTCTATGCCTTTTTTCTTAGTTTATCGTGTTTCTGGAAATCACTGATGTTCTTTGGTTTGTAGACATATCGCTGTAATCAATGCCTCCAACATCACATGGATTCTCCCTCTGCACTTGTGTTTGTCTTCTGTTCTTATAACAACACCAATCATATTGGATCCTCCTCCCCAACTGAGTATGGCCTAACCTACTTTTATTACATCTACAAAGATCTTATTTCCAAATAAGTTCATACTTCTAGGTACCGAGGGTACCTAGCGTTTGCTCAACATCTCTTCTGTGGGGGTGCATAACTCAACCCACAACAAATGATAAAAAGTTTGACATTGTTTTTTGCTACATAAATGCTATTGTTACACTGATGAGGGCTGTTTCAATGAAGGGTATAGGTAAATGTCTCATTGGAATAGGTAGAAAAAAGAAATAAAGTATGTAAGTGAAAATAAGGAGAAACAACTGTTTTTTGAGGATATTTGCAGTGAAGTATAGTGTAGACATTGAGTGACAGCTGGAGTAGGGCCTGGAATCTAGGAAGTTCATTTTGTTGTATTTTAATTTAAGATGAATAATATGAACCCGTGTTTTCTGTTAATGGGAATGATCCAGTACAGTATATAGTATTGATGGTTTAGGAGAGAAAGGGAATAATTGCTGGAAAGAAGTCCTTAAAAGGAAGATAGATGGGAGGCAATACACTAGGAAAGGGTTTGTCTTTGAGAGGGGCAGAAGCCATCCTTAAAATTATAGCAAGAGGGGAGAAAGAGTCTGTAGGCACATCTGCTAAGTAGGTTGGTGAACTTGGGTTTGGGGTGATGAGGGAGCTCTACTATGAGTGTCTCTATTTTCTCTTCATTGTTGGTCTGAATGATCTTTAATTGCATCATTATAGATTTGTTTTTTCCCTAGGAAAAGTCCTAAATTTAACTTTTATTGAGTATGCTAAATAGTCGACCTTAAATGTTGGGATTTGGAAACTGGAATCTTATCAGACTCATTCATGGCTTTGCTGACTCTGAAACTAGCATGGTCATTTCTTTGGGTCTTTGAATTCCTGATATTATAATCAGGAGAATACATATCATTTTATTAGGGATGGCATTTAAGGCTTAAATTTTTGTTTCCTAGTCTGGTCTTAATGCAGACTCAAAATGGTTTTATAGTAAAGTATTTATAAGAGAATAAACATATTTTAGACAGATCTAATTATAAGGATCACAAGCTTACTTAAAAGCCATTTAGTAAATGGATATGCTTTTTAAAAAGTAGTCCTATAAAGTATATAATAGTCATGATATTTGAATGTATATTAATTTGCTGTCAGCAGAAGTTATATGTGAATTCTATGAGGTCTGAACTCTCCAAAGGAAATAACTGTTTCCTAAGTATTAGCATTTCTCTACACAGTGAGTGCAAAATAAATGGAGAACTTCAACCCAGAGGCTCATTTGCTGTTCTTTTTGTTTCATTTTAATGAAAGTATGTGCTAGAAAAATTATGATATAGTTTTAGAACTGATGTAGTTGATCTACATGACCTAATAAGGCTTGAAGGACTAATTCCATAGCAATTTTCATAGGTAATTTTCTTTAAATGTAGTTAAGAAATTAGAAGAAGATTGTATTTACCTTCCCACATGCACAACTTTTTATTTAATTTTTAGGTTGGGTGATCCTAGGTTTCAAATGCTGTTTAGTGAAATTGGATCTTTTTTTTTTTTAATTTTTTTTAATTTTTATTTATTTATGATAGTCACACAGAGAGAGAGAGGCAGAGACATAGGCAGAGGGAGAAGCAGGCTCCATGCACCGGGAGCCCGATGTGGGATTCGATCCCGGGTCTCCAAGATCGCGCCCTGGGCCAAAGGCAAGCGCCAAACCACTGCGCCACCCAGGGATCCCTGAAATTGGATCTTGATCTGGGTGTCCTCTTTCTCCTTCTGGTCAACTAATTGCAAATTAATTTACTATTTTTCTCCATTTAGGCCTTGAGTTTACTCTGCCAAAGGGCATAGAGCTTGGGAAAACAGAACTCCTGTCTGTCCCCACTTCCCAGTGGGCCTACCTTCTCCAATACTTCAATGCTCAAGTTGTAGGATTACTTGCTTATTATATATACTCATATCATTTCTGTAAACCTACTGCTTAGGCATGTGGTCTTAGGGCTGTGCCCTGGGATGGAACAGCATTTTATGACAATTAAAAGTTTATAGATATTGTTTAGGTAAATACTTTTTTTAAAAAAAGCTTGTATGAAGCAGGGGGTAACTTGATTTAATGCAAGAATCAATATTATTTGATGAATGCCTCTGAATTTCATGCATAATACATACTACGTATAAATGTATGCATGTATATACACACATATATAATAAGCATTTTATTAAAAAATATGCACATTCCTTTCTTTACATTTTTCCCAAAATAGTCTTTATTTTTCTGAACTAGATTTTATTTTTTTTATAATAAATTTATTTTTTATTGGTGTTCAATTTCAACATACAGAATAACACCCAGTGCTCATCCCGTCAAGTGCCCCCCCCTCAGTGCCCGTCACACATTCACCCCCACCCCCGCCCTCCTCCCCTTCCACCACCCCTACTTCGTTTCCCAGAGTTAGGAGTCTTTATGTTCTGTCTCCCTTTCTGACATTTCCCACACATTTCCTCTCCCATCCCTTCTATTCCCTTTCACTATTATTTATATTCCCCACATGAATGAGACCATATAACGTTTATCCTCCTATTGACTTACTTCACTCAGCAAAATACCCTCCAGTTCCATCCATGTGGAAGCAAATGGTGGGTATTTGTCGTTTCTAATTGCTGAGTAATATTCCATTGTATACATAGACCACATCTTCTTTATCCATTCATCTTTCGATGGACACTGAGGCTCCTTCCACAGTTTGGCTCTTGTGGACATTGCTGCTAGAAACATCAGGGTGCAGGTATCCCAGCCTTTCATTGCATCTGTATCTTTGGGGTAAATCCCCAACAGTGAAATTGCTGGGTCGTGGGGCAGATCTATTTTTAACTCTTTGAGGAATCTCCACACAGTTTTCCAGAGTGGCTGCACCCGTTCACACTCCCACCCACAGTGTAAGAGGGTTCCCTTTTCTCCGCATCCTCTCCAACATTTGTGGTTTCCTACCTTGTTAATTTTCCCCATTCTCACTGGTGTGAGGTGGTATCTCATCGTGGTTTTGATTTGTATTTCCCTGATGGCAAGTGACGCAGAGCATTTTCTCATGTGCATGTTGGCCATGTCTATGTCTTCCTCTGTGAGATTTCTGTTCATGTCTTTTGCCCATTTCATAACTGGATTCTTTGTTTCTTTGGTGTTGAGTTTAATAAGTTCTTTATAGATCTTGGAAACTAGCCCTTTATCTGATGCATCATTTGCAAATATCTTCTCCCATTCTGTAGGTTGTCTTTGAGTTTTGTTGACTGTAGCCTTTGCTGTGCAAAAGCTTCTTATCTTGATGAAGTCCCAATAGTTCATTTTTGCTTTTGTTTCTTTTGCCTTCGTGGATGTATCTTGCAAGAAGTTACTGTGGCTGAGGTCAAAAAGGGTGTTGCCTGAGTTCTCCTCTAAGATTTTGATGGAATCTTGTCTCACATTTAGATCTCTCATGCATTTTGAGTTTATCTTTGTGTCTGGTGCAAGAGAGTGGTCTAGTTTCATTCTTCTGCATGTGGATGTCCAATTTTCCCAGCACCATTTATTGAAGAGACTGTCTTTCTTCAACTAATATTATCGAATATTAGTTGACCATAAAGTTGAGGGTCCACTTCTGGGTTCGCTATTCTGTTCCATTGATCTATGTGTCTGTTTTTGTGCCAGTACCACACTGTCTTGATGACCACAGCTTTGTAGTACAACCTGAAATCTGGCATTGTGATGCCCCCAGCTATGGTTTTCTTTTTTAAAATTCCCCTGGCTATTCGGGGTCTTTCTGATTCCACACAAATCTTAAAACAATTTGTTCCAACTCTCTGAAGAAAGTCCATGGTATTTTGATAGGGATTGCATTAAACGTGTAAATTGCCCTGGGTAACATTGACATTTTCACAATATTAAATCTGCCAATCCGAGAGCATAGAATATTTTTCCATCTCTTTGTGTGTTACTCAATGTCTTTCAGAAGTGTTCTATAGTTTTTAGGGTATAGATCCTTTACTTCTTTGGTTAAGTTTATTCTTACATATCTTATGCTTTTGGGTGCTATTGTAAATGGGATTGACTCCTTAATTTCTCTTTCTTCAGTCTCATTGTTAGTGTATAGATATGCCACTGATTTCTGGGCATTGATTTTGTATACTGCCACGCTACCAAATTGCTGTATGAGTTCTAGCAATCTTGGGGTGGAGGCTTTTGGGTTTTCTATGTAGAGTATCATGTCATTGGCGAAGAGGGAGAGTTTGACTTCTTTGCCAATTTGAATGCCTTTAATGTCTTTTTGTTATCTGATTGCTGAGGTGAGGACTTCCAGAACTATGTTGAACAGCAGTGGTGAGAATGTACATGCCTGTCTTATTCCTGATCTTAGAGGAAAGGCTCCCAGTGCTTCCCCATTGAGAATTATAGTTGCTGTTGGCTTTTCGTAGATGGCTTTTAAGATGTTGAGGAATGTTCCCTCTATCCCTACACTCTGAAGAGTTTTGATCAGGAATGGATGCTGTCTTTTGTCAAATGCTTTCTCTGCATCTAATGAGAGGATCATATGGTTCTTGGTGTTTCTCTTGCTGATATGATCAATCACATTGATTGTTTTACCAGTGTTGAACCAGCCTTGCCTCCCAGGGATAAATCCTTTTGGTCATGGTGAATAATTTCCTTAATGTACTGTTGGATCCTACTGGCTAGTATCTTATTGAGAATTTTTGCATCCATGTTCATCAGGGACATTGGTCTGTAATTCTCCTTTTTGGTGGGGACTTTGTCTGCTTTTGGAATTAAGGTGATGCTGGCCTCATAGAACGAATTTGGAAGTACTCCATCTCTTTCTGTCTTTCCAAACACCTTTAGTAGAATACGTTCGGGTTCTTCTTTAAAGGTTTGATAGAATTCCCCAGGGAAGCCATCTGGCCCTGGACTTTTGTGTCTTGGGAGGTTTTTGATGACTGCTTCAATTTCCTCCCTGGTTATCAGTCTGTTCAGGATTTCTATTTCTTCTGTTCCAGTTTTGGTAGTTTGTGGCTTTCCAGGAATGCGTCCATTTCTTCTAGATTGCCTAATTTATTGGCGGATAGCTGTTCATAATATGTTTTTAAAATCGTTTGTATTTCCTTGGTGTTGGTAGTGATCTCTCCTTTCTCATTCATGATTTTATTAATTTGAGTCTTCTCTCTCTTCTTTTTAAAAGGCTGGCTAATGGTTTATCTATCTTATTAATTCTTTCAAAGAAGCAACTCCTGGTTTTGTTGATCTGTTCCACAGTTCTTCTGGTCTAGATTTCATTGAGTTCTGCTCGAATCTTTATTAACTCTCTTCTTTTCTGGGTGTAGGACCTATTTGCTGTTTTTTCTCTAGCTCCTTTATGTGTAAGGTTAGCTTTTGTATTTGAGTTCTTTCCAGTTTTTGAATGGATGCTTCTATTGCGATGTATTTCCCCCTCAGGATTGCTTTTGCTGCATCCCAAAGATTTTGAACGGTTGTATCTTCATTCTCATTAGTTTCCATGAATCTTTTAAATTCTTCCTTAATTTCCTGGTTGACCCTTTCATCTTTTAGCAGGATGGTTCTTAACTTCCACGTGTTTGAGGTCCTTCCAACTTCTTGTTGTGATTTAGTTCTAATTTCAAGGCATTACGGTCTGAGAATATGCAGGGGACGATCCCAATCTTTTGGTATTGGTTCAGACCCGATTTGTGACCCAGTATGTGGTCTATTCTGGAGAAAGTTCCATGTGCACTTGAGAAGAATGTGTATTCAGTTGAGTTTGGATGTAAAGTTCTGTAGATATCCATGAAATCCATCTGGTCCAGTGTATCATTTAAAGCTCTCATTTCTTTGAAGATGTTGTGCTTAGAAGACCTATTGAGTATAGAAAGCACTAGATTGAAGTCACCAAGTATAAGTGTATTATTATCTAAGTATGTCTTTAACTTTTGTTATTAATTGATTGATATATTTGGCAGCTCCCACATTTGGGGCATATATATTGAGGATTGTTAAATCCTCTTGTTAGATAGATCCTTTAAGAATGATATAGTGTCCCTCTTCATCTCTCACTACAGTCTTCAGGGTAAATTTTAGTTTATCTGATATAAGGATGGCTACCCCTGCTTTCTTTTGAGGACCATTTGAATGGTAAATGGTTCTCCAACCTTATATTTTCAGGTTGTAGGTGTCCTTCTGTCTAAAATGAGTCTCTTGTAGACAGCAAATAGATGGGTCCTGCTTTTTTAACCAGTCTGAAACCCTGCACCTTTTGATGGGGTCATTAAGCCCATTCACGTTCAGAGTTACTATTGAAAGGTATTAGTTTAGTGTCATCATGATATCTATTCAGTCCTTGTTTTTGTGGATTGTCCCACTGGACTTCTTCTTAAAGGGTCATTTTAAGAGTCCCCCCTAAAATTTCTTGCAGAGCTGGTTTGGAGGTCACGTATTCTTTCAGTTCCTGCCTGTCTTGGAAGCTCTTTATCTCTCCTTCCATTTTGAATGAGAGCCTTGCTAGATAAAGTATTCTTGGTTGCATGTTCTTTCATTTAGGACCCTGAATATATCCTGCCAGCCCTTTCTGGCCTGCCAGGTCTCTGTGGAGAGGTCTGCTATTACCCTAATACTCCTCCCCATAAAATCAGGGACATTTTGTCTCTTGCTGCTTTAAGGATCTTCTCTTTATCTTTGGAATTTGCAAGCTTCACTATTAAATGTCAAGGTGTTGAACGGTTTTTATTGATTTTAGGGGGGGGGGGTCTCTCTATTTCCTGGATCTGAAAGCCTGTTTCCCTTCCCAGATTAGGAAAGTTTTCAGCTATGATTTGTTCAAATACATATTCTGGCCCTCTGTCCCTTTCGGCGCCCTCGGGAACCCCAATTAAACGTAGGTTTTTCTTCCTCAGGCTGTCGTTTATTTCCCTTAATCTATCTTCATGGTCTTTTAATTGTTTGTCTCTTTTTTCTCACTTTCCCTCTTTGCCATCAACTTGTCTTCTATGCCTCTCACTCGTTCTTCCACCTAGTTAACCCTCGTCATTAAGACTTCTAGTTTGGATTGCATCTCATTCAATTGATTTTTAATTTCTGCCTGATTGTATCTAAATTCTGCAGTCATGAAGTCTCTTGAGTCCTTTATGCTTTTTTCTAGAGCCACCAGTAGCTTTCTAATAGTGCTTCTGAATTGGCTTTCTGACATTTAATCGTAATCCAGATTTTGTAACTCTGTAGGAGAGAGGACTGTTTCTGATTCTTTCTTTTGAGGTGAGGTTTTCCTTCTAGTCATTTTGCTCAGTGCAGAGTGGCCAAAACAAGTTGTATTGGGAAAAGGATAAAAGGAGAGGAGAGAAAGAAGGAAAGAAACGAGAAAAGATAAAAGGAAAAAGGAAGAAAAAAGAAAAAAAGAAGAAAAAGAGAAAGAAAAAGAAAAAGGGGAAAAAAGGGTGGGGGAAGCAAACAGAAATCAAAAAGCAAAAAAACTAAACAAAGCAAAAAGAAAAACAAGGGGTAGTATCCTCTGATTCTGTATACTGTAAGTCCCTTGACCTCCCCTGGAACTTGTCCGTCTAGCTGGTCTTCTGGGGGAGGGGCCTGCAGTGCTGATTCTCAGGTGTTAGCACTTGGGGGAGCTGCTCTGCCCCTGCCTGGTGCAGGGCTCAGTGGGGTTTTTTTACCCCGTGAGGCCCCAGGAGGAACAGCCCCAGTGGCGGGGCCAGCTCTGCAGCCCTGGAGTCAACCCCCGCAGTAACTCCGGGGCTCTCGGTCTGCAGGGCCTGGGGCCTCCGGGGCGGGGCCGCTGATCTGCTCAGCTCGGGGCAGGAGCCTCCTTGCTGTCCTGGGCCCTCCCGGCCTCTGCCTATCCCGGGGGAGGCCGGATCCTGGGCTGTGTCCCGGCGCCCTGTGCTCCGGAGCCTGTGCTGTTGGATTAGCGCTCCTGCCCCGCAGCCCCCTCCGCGGAGCCGCCCCCGGCCCCTCCGAGCTGCTCCGGGTCCCGCCATGTGCGCTGCAGCGCTTAGGGAGCTCGGCGCATCTCCCGGGGCGCAGGTGCCTGTTAGTGTCCCCGGGAGCCCAAGGGCATCTCGCCCTCCTGGGTCCTGCTCCAACTCCCTGCAAGCCCCTCCCCCCCCCCCCCCCCCCCCGGGAAGGTTGGTGCAGCTCCTACTTCTCCTGGACGGGGCTCTCCTGTCCTGGGGACACTCGCCCCGGCCTCAGCCCGGCTCCTCGCGGGGCCCCTCCCCCTTGGAGGCCTTTTGTGTCTTTATTTCATTTTCCCCCGTCTTCCTACCTTGATAGAAGCGCGAACTCTTCTCCCTGTAGCATTCCAGCTGTTCTCTCTTTAAATCTCAGGCCGAATTCGTAGATTTTCAGGATGATTTGAAGGTTATCTAAGTAATTTGGTGGGGACAGGTGACTTGGGGACCCTACTCTTCTGCCATCTCGCCCCTCCTCCTCTTCCCAAAATAATCTTGTTTTAAATTACTATGATGTTCTCTGCACTTAGTTTAGACCAAACATTGAGACTTATGCACAATTCATGTACAGAAATGTTAAAAGGATTTTTATTATGTAAAGCTTCATATGACAGATATAATGAATATTTTTCCTGCTAATATAACTGATTTTATTTTAAGTATGTACCATAGATGTATGAAAATATTTCTACTTCTTGATTCAGATTTAAAAATTCTTTAACAACTAAAATAAGTAACCATTTTCTTTTCATTTATAAGCAAATTTATTGTTTTCTGAGAAAGTGTAGTTTTCTGATTGCTTATGTTCTAGTTTTTAAACACTACACTGTAGTGAGGTATTCTCTAAGTATGTGTTTATGACAAATACTTGGAAAACAATTAAACAGGTCTGGTTCTAGGGATCCAGAAACTCAGAGGCAAATCACATTGATGTATAGGTGGACCTAAAATATTCACAGATTTTTAGTGGTATCCTTTGGGTTTTCTATACATAGTATCATGTCCAATGCAAATAGTGAAGGTTTTATATTTCCCTTGCCAACTTGGATGCCTTTTGTTTCTTTTTGTTGTCTGATCACTGTGGCTAGGACTTCAGTACTGTGTTAAATAGATGTGGTAAGAGTGGTACATCCCTGTCTTGCTTCCATCTGTAGAGGAGGAGCTCTCAGTTTTTCCCCATTGAGGATGATACTAGCTGTGGGCTTTTTATATATGGCCATTATTATGTTGAGGTATGTTCTGTCTATGACATAATGCTATATATGGAAAACTTGAAAGACTCCACCAAAAAAATCTGCTAGAACTGATAAATTCAGGAAAGTTGCAGGATACAAAAATCAGTGTATAGAAATCTGTTGCATTTCTATACACCAATACTGAAGCAGCAGAAAGAGAAATTAAGGAGTCAATTCCATTTACTATTGCACCAAAAACAATAAGATACCTAGATATAAACCTAACCAGAGATGAAAGACTTCTACTGTGAAAAGTATAAAACATTGATGAAAGAAAATGACACAAAAATGGAAAGGCATTCCATGCTCATGGGTTGGAAGAACAATATATTGTTAAAATGTGTATACTATCCAAAGCAATCTACACAGTTAATGCAATACCTATCAAAACACTACCAACATTTTTCACAGAGCTAGAACAAACAATCCAAAAATTTGTATGGAACCACAAAAGACACCAAATAGCCAAAAACTTTGAAAAAGAAAAGCAGAGTTGGAGGCATCACAATTTTGGGCCTCAGGTTATGTTACAAAGTTCTAGTATTCAAAACAGTATGGTACTGGCACAAAACAGACCCACAGATCAGTGGAATAAAAAAGAGAACCCAGAAATAAACCCGTACAACTATATGGTCGATTAATCTTCTACAAAGCAAGAAAGAATATCCAATGGGAAAAAGACAGTCTATTCAGCATATGGTGTTGTGAAAACTGGACAGCAACATGCAAAGGAATGAAACTGGACCACTTTCTCACACCATACACAAAAGTAAATTCAAAGGGGATTAATGTGAGACCTGAAACCATAAAAATTTTCAAAGAAAACATAGGTAGTAACTTCTTTGACATCAGCCATAGTAGCTTCTTTTTAGATGTGTCTCTCAATGCAAGGGAAACAAAAGTAAAAATAAACTACTGGGACTACCTCCAAATGAAAAACTGCACAGCATAGGAAAAAAATCAACAAAACTAAACGGCAATGTATGGAATAGGGGAAGATATTTGCAAATGACATATCCGATAAAGGGTTAGTATCCAAAATATATAAAGAATTTCTAAAACTCAACACCCCCAAAATGAATAATCCAATTAAGAAATGGCCAGAAGACATAAGTAGACATGCAGATGGCCATTAGACACGTGAAATGATGCTCAGCATCACTCATTATCGGGAAAATAGAAATCAAAACTGCAATGAGCTATCATTTTACACCTGTCAGAACAGCTAAAATCAAGAACACAAGAAACAACAGATATCAGTAAGGATGTGGAGAAAGGGGAACCCTCTTACACTGTTGGTGGGAATGCAAACTGGTGCAATCATTCTGGGAAACAGTATGGAGGTTCCTTGAAAAGTTAAAAATAGAACTACCCAATAATCCAGCAATTGCACTACTAGGTATTTACCCAAAGAATACAAATATACTAATTCAAAGGGATACATGCACCCTGATGTTTATAGCAGCATAATCTACAATAGTCAAATTATGGAAGTATCTCAAGCATCTGTTGACTTATGAATGTATAAAGAAGTGACACACACACACACACACACACACACACACGAATATTAGTCAGCCATAAAAAATGAAATCTTATTGTTCGCAATCACATAGATGGAGCTGGAGAGAATCATACTAAGCTGAACAAGTCAGTTAGAGAAAGACAAATACCATATGATTTTACTCATATGTGGAATTTAAAAAACAAGAGCAAGAGGACAAAGAGAGAGAGAAGCAAACCAAGAAACAGACTCGTAACTATAGAGAACATACTGATGGTTACCAGAAGGGAGATGGCCTGGGGGCCTAAATAGGTAGTGGGGATTAAGTAGTGCATTTGTGATGAGCATCGGATATTGTGTAGAAGTATTGAATTACTATATTGTACACCTGAAACTAATATTACACTGTATATTAACTAACTGGAATTTAGATAAAAACTCAGAAAAAAATTAGAGAACTAAGAACATTGTGTGAATATATGAGGTATTGAAAAATCATTCTCAGAAAAATTAGTGAAAATGTTAAATAAATATTTTATTAAGTTGAGATGAATGGTAATTTTTTTTCTTGCAATGTCCAAAAATACCTTAATGGAAGTGTAAAATTACAGAGGGTGCATGAATGAAGATGTAATGTCTTGAGAGCATTTCATATATGTGATAGAGTCTGAAGAAAATTTTAAAGGTCAAAATGTGATGATCGTATGAAGAAAAGACTAGGTAGAAATTGGAATATAGAGGTAAAATGGGTTATTGTGAAGCAATAGTTTTCAGCTTTCTAGATTACTTTGAGCTATTTACATAGTTAATCATTTCCTATCTTGGTGTCTATGTCATAATTATCTTATAGTTTTCTTACTTTAGATTTCATTCTCTTTCTACTTGAAAGAGTACTCTACTTGAACTCGTAATCCTTTCCAATATACCCATTTTTCCTTGGTATGATCCAGCCCCTGTACATCCAGTGCCATGAATCCACTGAATATGTTTCTTGATACCAAACCAGAGGCCTAGGTCTTTGCTGTGCATCTATTAATTAATTTATTCAATTATTCATTAAATGGTGATACCTGTTCTATAATAGGCATTATATTAGCTTCTGGGGATACAGTGGATTTCAAGTGCCTTATGGAGCTGAGAGTTGCTTGTGAAAGAAAGTGAATAGTCAAGTAAACATACAAATAAAGCAAAATTTCAACTAGTGCTGACAGGTACTATGAAGGAAAAACACAAAAAGTTCTGATTGTGTATAAATGGTCAGGAAGTAATATGATCAGATTTTCAGACAGAAAAAAAAATAGAACATATTCAGGATAGAGAACAAGCTACAGAGAGAATAAAACATTCCAATACATGCAAGATCAGATTAGAGAAGATGAAATAATAGCTTGAATCAGGAAGATGATAGGGAAGTAAAGAGACCTGATTGACAGCTATGTAGAAGGTAAACTAGGCAGGATAAGGTGATAGCTAAGACTATAGCTGTTTAAACAAAGGGAGTGGACATGGATAACTGGCCTCTACAGCTGAATAGATGGCTATTCTTCGATACATGGTGCACTCAAAGATCAGGAAAGGGGCATAGAGAAATCATGGATCTGATTGTTGGTATATTGAATTTGAGTTCTCTTGGCAAAAGAAGTTGTTGAAATGTTAAGTAAATAGCTGGAGGAAAAAAGATCTAAAATTCATCTCCACATTGCTATACCTCAGATACTTAAATTTATATGCATTGAAATTAATTTTCTTTTTTCCCTCCACTCTTCATGTCTCACATCCAGTGAGTTACCAAGCCCAGTCAGTTCTACCTTGAAATAGGTATCCCACATTTGTGGGAGAGGAAGCAGAGAAGCCACAGAAATAGGCAGTAGCCATCTCAGAGGGCTCTGTTGTGCTGTGCTCAGTAGTATGAGACAGTGCTTAGAAAATGATTAGTAACTGTCAGAGAACTTAGACAAATGGTTGATGTGATCAAACATGCATTTTAAGAATACACTGGCAGCAGTACAGATTTTATACACTTACAGGTTTTATTAGAGTTCTAAAGATTGTTGATCATTACCAGATACTATAGCAATCAGAATATTAAAACAAGTACTTTGTTATGGATTTTGTTTTATGTTATAGGAAACTACAGTCTATTTTATTAATTTTCTACTCTGTGCAAACCACTTTGCTATTTGCCATAAACAAAGATGGAAAAGACATGGACTCCCCCAACAGTTTCTAATGTAACAGGATTATGTAACTCTTTTAAGTGGCTAGGTGACGGAATGGCGATGGGCGAGTTGTTCTTTTTCAGATGGTAGTAAACTAAGAATCTTGGATTTATTGAATGGGAAAAACAAAAATAAAATATTCCCTTCCTAATCAGAGACTCATGAGAATTGTAATGAAAAGTCACATGCTGTTCTGGGCTGAGAAAATGGAACCTGTTGACACTTATTTTCCCACTGAATGTTGACTGTGTAAACAGTTACATGGCTGACCAGTTTGGGCTTTGAAATATGCATTATTGAAGCTGTTATAAAAGCACTGCTTACAACTTTTCCTTCAGAGTTATTGAAAGAAACCACTGTACGTGGGTAAGGAAAACCTATGAATTAGGCAGTTCCTAATATACCCATTTCCTGTGTTGAAATCTCTATGAAACATAAGATTGCGTTGTATATGACCAGTAACATTGTGCTGACATGATCTTTTCCCTCCTTGCTATTTTCCAACTTCTATAAAATGTTCCTTTTCAAGAAAATGAAGGTATTATACAGATGTTTATTTCCTTTTTAATTGAATCCATGCCTGTCCATTAATAAACCCTTATGGAAATTATATGACTCATTCAATCGTACCTTCATTTTAAACAAATTACATCAGTGTTTGGAAAATAAAATGGACATCAACTAACATTTTACTGAAAAAGGTGTAGTTGAATAGATCTTTAATTTTTCTTTTTATGTTCTAGATAAAAAATACAATACGGAGACAGTGAGAAATTCTGGAAAGAGTAGATGTTATGGACCCATATTAATCTGAGTTTGATTCTTGGACTTCCCACTCCTTACAAGCTAAACAGAAGGTCTTCAACTTTGCAGAGCCTGAGTTTCCCTACCCATGATACAGAGATAATCATTTTTGTACAGCTGAGATATTTCTAGAATAAAATTATATAATGTTTAAGGCACAAATTAGCTAAATAGTGTTTTCTTTTAGTAGGTATTTATAAAATATAAGGAATATGTGTTCTGTAAAAAAAAAAAAAAAAAGAAAGAAAAGAAAAAGAAAGAAAAAAGGTAGTATGTGTTCTGTTAGTTCAGGTTCCCTAGAAGTAGGGCCTAAGATGCAGATTTTAGTGGAAGTTATTTGGTGAGAAAGTTCTCTCATGTGAAACCTGTTATGGGCATGACAGAGGCATGATAGTACAGAAGAGAATAGTAGGCAGAGATGGGATTTCAGTGGCAACTAGCTTCAGTCTGAGCTCTGTGAGCTCTGGGGCATGAATTGTATCAGTTTGTTTTGCCTTGAGGCAAGGGGAGTATGCTTTATACACACTCTCCTTCCCCCTTCCTGTCTTTCTCAGTTAATCATCAGCTGCCCCAAGGGTTTGGGGGGAGGAGGGAGTAAAGTGGCTCAGGTCAGCTAAGGGCAGTACTTTCTAAGGAGAGAGCAGGTGTGAACCATTAGCCATTAACACCTGCAGCATCTGGCGCTGGGTGCAGCAGTCTGGGAAGGGGGATCTGGGAGGGACACGGCCAACATGTACTGCAGATGCAAAAGGTTAGTTTTAGCCATTTTTGAAAGAAAAGAATGCTACTCTACTCTTTCAATATGTAATCACATATATGCCAAAACATATTTTCATCTAAGGTATTTACATTTATCAATCATTTTTATATAAAGTTTTAATTACTTCTGTAGTGTCCCATTTCTAAAATGAGAATGGTTATTTGAATTAAAATAAAATGTATGTTACTGCAAAGGGATCTTTGTTTACTAATATTACAAGTCCAAATATGGTTTTCAGGTCCAGAAATCTTGCATATATAATAAGCTTTCTCATTTAAATCTTATACCCATGTTCCCATTTATAATAGGTACTGTTTTGTTGGATTGACAGAATCAAGCTCATGAATCTACTCATGATTCAGGAACCAACATCATGTCAGAATGCATTCATGAAAGACATGATTGTGAATATAATAATTGTGGTCATGCGAGTAGAGATATATACTTTATTACTTTCTAAACACTAAATATTTTCAAATTTAGTGCAATCTTTTTTTAAGTCTTTAATTAAATTCCAATTAGTTAATATACACTTTAATATTAGATTCAGATATATAACATAGTGATTCAGCACTTCCATACATCACCTGGTGCTCTTCACAATAAGTGCCCTCACCTTAATCCCTATCACCTCTTTAACCCATTCCTCACTCCCCACCTTCTGGTAACTATCAGTTTGTTCTCTATAGTTGAGTCTGTTTCTTGGTTTGCCCCTCCATCTCCCTCTCTCTTTTTTTTCCTCTTTATTCATTTGTTTTATTTCATAAGTTCCACATGTGAGTGAAATCATATGGCATTTGTCTTATTGAATGCTATTGGTTGCTTAATTGTCTTTTTGAATGCTATTGATTGCTTATGGAATAGGAAAAAGAGGAGAGTGGATATAAGTCAGTAAATTTGAAAAATGAACTTCTTGGTCACATTATGGAATTATATGCCCAAAGTTCTATGCAAACAGGTGAGGACGTGAAGAAATAAGGAATCATGTTCATGATTCAACGATCAGTACATTGTTAGGCACAATTCAGAGAGCATTTTAGTGATATCTGGTAAAGAGAAAGATAAAAAGAGAAAGATGTACATAATCTTGAAACTAGTAGATGCCTATCTGAGAGAAGCTGTCAATCATATATAAGAAGGGAATTACAAGTATGTGCATTGCAGCATTACATGGAATAAAACAAAATAACCTAAACGTTCATAAACATGAGAACAAGTTGTGGCCCATTTGTAGAATGGGACACCATACAAGCAATCAATGTCAGGAACTAGTTTTATTCTGTTTATCAGTGTGAATCATCTTAAACATATCATGTTAAATTTTAAAAAAGCGTGTTTCAGAATGTAATGTGCAGAATAACCCTCCCTCAGTTCCTGCTAAGCTCTGTTCCTTTCTATGTCTCAGTGTCCTTATCTGTGCATTGGATTTATGACAATAAGTTGATAGAATGGACGTGAGGATCAAAGGATGCAGCACAGGCAAAGTGCTTAGAACAGTATTGGAACACAGTAAATGGTCAACAAAATTCATTATTAAAAATACAAAAAATTTTTAAAACATACAGAATAATGGACAGTCTTTTTATGGATATGCTAATGTTCTAGTCATATAAAAACTCCATTAGGATAATATACAACAAATTTTGGAAAGTAGTTACATTGCCCAAGATAGGAGGAGGCTGGAAAAGTAAAGAGGGAGAATAGAATTGAAAAAGAGGCTCTTATGTATGTCTTATTTCTTTAAAAATTACGATGCCAGTATGGGAGAATAGGAAGATTTGAGTAATCTCCTTAGCTGAATTTTGACTTCTTGAGTATTAATTATGGTAGTTAGGTTAATAAATATTGTTGACCTGTTTTATAATTTTCTTTATGTGTGAAATATTTCAGTCATAAATGGAAGCAGGAAACTATTTTTGGAAAAATTTTGAATGAGTAATTACTGGTGAATTTATTGTGTCAAATAAAATGTTTATAAAGAAATAAATTAAAAATGCAGCCACAAGGGCAGATCTTGGGGTGGCAATTCACAATTTTCTCTGGAAGTGGAACTCAAATCCAGAAGAGGCCCACTAGAGGCCACAGGTGTCCTGCCTACCCCTGCCCTCCCAGATGATGGATTTATCTTGGGCCAATAGGATTCTCTCTATTGGGAAATAACATTAGAAATAGTGAGTTACAGGGCCAAGGAATCATTGATGCTTAATCCCCTTAAAGAAATGGTTCATGAACTCTAGCTGCTGAGGTCCTTGATCTATTCCTGTATCTTGAATATTCACCACTGTGCCTTTGAATCTGGGAGATAGACTGCAGGACCATTCCAATAAATTTTTATTTTGCGTAGAGTACAATTTTTGGTTTACACCCAAGGGAACCTTAACTACAACCTTAAAATTAGTAAGATTTGTCCCTAGTGCAGAGAGGATAATCATTTAGCAAAATCCTTTTGTGGGAACAATTGCTTCCTGTTCCATCCAGAAGAAATGACAAAAAACATTGGATGAATTGGAATCTGTGGATTCATGCTCTGTGTGCATCTAAGAAAGCTTTTACCTCCTCTAAATCCACTTCTATATGCTTTCTTTCACACAGCAATTTAAAGGTTAACTAAGAACAATTGAAAAAATGCTACAAATTTTGGAGAGAAAATAAAAATAGAGTGGGTCCAATAAAATATAAAATTGTTGGATGTGCTGATTGTGGGAATTACCTGAGGGTTTTTACTTTTGAATGCTTCATGTTAATGAAATTATAAAATCTGCTACTCCAGATAACTGTAGAAACATTTACAGATTGTTTTGGATTTGGACATGTGTAAGAAGGGCCAAACCTAGTCATGAGAGTATTTGATCATTGATGCACCAAAACAGTAATATTTTTTTTTCTTCAAATGCATGAATTTTAAGAAAAAAACCTCTGGCTGCCTAATGTTAACAAAGATTATGGCTTTCAAATTGTGAATGATACAAAACAAGCAATGGGAAAAGAAAAATTCTCCATATTTTATTAGAAATGAATGAATTAAATAGCTCTTCTGTCAACAAATAGTTTCACTTCCTAAAGCTAACAGTGGTCCTCATAAGGAAGATTCTAGTGCAAATTAGCTGTCAGAGAAGATGTTGACTGTACTATAATAAATAACAGAGCTGACCTTCAGAGCAATAAGAGGAATATAACTGTGATTACTTTTATGAGCAGTTAGCTGCTCTTTATTTACGAGCCTTATTGCTCAATCTAATTTGCAAAACGTGATGGTAAAGTTGGCATAAAGTTGTAATGTCTAACAGTTATAATTCAGTGTTTGTACTATTAGGAGAAAATTATATTGCATCATATTCAAAGGATTTTTCTTTTGATTTTCCAAATGAGTATTTAGTACTTCAAGAGGTTGGTATGTATGATCTCAGCAAGATTTGAATCACAATCAGAAATTTAGCAATCATGCTGATTTCTCTTTTTCTCCTTAACTCCAGTATGCTGTGAATTAAGCGCTCTCCACAGCTAAGCTTTTGAAGCAGTATTCTGTTTAGATGCTGTAGCTAAAAGAAAACATGGTTAAGCCTTCCTATTCCTGCCTGCCCCTTGCCCTGCTCCGCCCGCCCCCAGTTCCACGGGAACAGTATATTTTATAGCTGGGACTTCACAGGGTTGTATTCCTTTATTTTTTAAAAAATTTCAATTTTATATTTAAATTCTAGGTAGATAACACATATGGTAAAATTGCTTTCAGGTGTAGAATTTAGTGATTCATCACTTAATATAACACCCAATGCTCCTCACAACAAATCCCCTCCTTAGTACCCAGCACCTATTTAGCCCATCCCCCACCTACCTCCCCCCATCAAAGGATGTATTCCTTTAGATGAAAAAAAACGTGCAAATAAATGTTGGCTGGTGCTTTTCACTAGACCAATTTGACATATCTGACCATTGCTGGTCTCTGTTATCAATAATCCTAAATAGAGAGGTTTAAGGGGACAGACTAGATTTGAACCAAAGTCTTCATTACATGCAAGATAGCAAGAATACCTGCTTAATTTGGCATAAGGGCCAAATACACTTGTATTCTGCCTTAGTTCTTGAGAGATGGGGGCAAAATCTCAGAAGAGTCAGTTTATCTTTCACTCATTTTTTAGAAATCTCTATTCCTCTTCATATTTAACCAACTTTTGCAGTGTTAACAATTACAATTATAATTAAGATTGTTGTCTTTTGTTGAATGACTACTTATAATTTGTCATGTTTCTTGACATAATTATTCATAGCATTCCCTATCGTTGTAATGTCTGTAGGATCTTTAGTGATATCCACTTTTATTTGTGATATTGGTGATGTCTGTCTTCTCTTTTTTCCTAAGGTGTCTGGCCTAGGTTTATCAGTTTTCTTGATCTTGTCGTAGAACTAGCCATTAGCTTCATTGATCTTCTCTATTGATTTAGTGTTGTTTATATCACTGATATTTGCTCTTTGTTATTTCTTCTGCTTACTTTGAATTTAATTTTCTCTTTTTTTAGTTTCTTAAGATGAAAGTGTAGGTTTTGATTTGAGACTTATTTTCTAACATAGGTGTTTTAGTGCTATATTGTTTTAAGCACTGTTTTAGTTACACCAGATATTTTGATATGTCATGTTTTCATTTTAATGCAATTTATTTTTTATGCAGGGCAAATTACTTTCTGATTTCCCTTTTGTTTTATTTTCTCTTTGAATTGTCTAAAATTTGTGAGTTTTCAAATATTTGTGTTTTTTTTTCTAGTTTCTAAGATTGCCTCAGTGTTTGAGATTAATTTATTACTTTTGATTACCCATTCCTCTTATTCCTTTTCTGTCATGGTCTTATCATTTGAGATGAACAAGTTAAACAGACACATCACTGTTAGCTGATGTGCTTTCACCCTAGTATTGTGTTCTTAAGTGATCTCTGGGGAGACTAGAGTTTTTGTTTTGTTTTGTTGGTTAATTTTCTGTTTCCTAAATTACTTCTTTGTCTTCTAGGGTAAATCTTTTCTGTATGTATTTGTTGCAAGATTTTTCTCAAATGTCCAGTGATCCTTGGTTATTCATTCATATTTAAGAAAAAGGCAACATAAAAGTTGACTCTGAACTCATGATAGGTTTTGCATTAACCTAAGTGTGATTGGTCAGGAAACTTGCATTAGGCAGAAACTTTCTTAAATGAGGAAGACTGCTCTCTCTGTGACACCAAGCACCTGCTCTTATTCTCTCCAGGGTTGGTTTTAGTTTCTTTAGGTAGTAATCTTCAATATTTTGTCTGGGCATTTAAAGGGTACGGCTGTCAGGCTATTGATAATTCTGTTCACGTAGGTGGAGTGCATTTTTGATTGATCTTCTTGGCCCTACTTCTCACTCCTTGACTTCTATGTAACTGCAGTTTCTGAGGTCTGAGCTTCTTCAGGGATTCACTAATAAAATTGATTTTCTGCTTGGATGCAGTGCTTTCCCTTGTCCTTCCCTCACTTCTTCCTTTCTTCCTCCATGAATAAGCTCAAATATGCCTGCATCTCTTTTATTAATAATGCTAGATATATTTTACTATTTTTAATTTTTGAAGGGAAGAGTGCCTAAGATTCTCTCCCTGACACACCCCCAACTCACGCATGCGCACACTCTCTCTCTAAAATAAATAAAATCTTTTAAAAAGACCCCTAACTGACTGAGCCACTCAGGTGCCCCAATAATGCTAGATATATTTTAATTCTCAACAATTACAGATCTTTATTTTTTTAAAAGATTTTATTTATTTATTCATGAGACACAGAGAGAGGCAGAGACATAGGCAGAAGGAGAGGCAGGCTCTTCCTGCTCAGAGCATGATGCAGGATTCGATCCCCGCACCCAGGGATCATGCTCTGAGCTGAAGGCAGATGCTCAACCGCTGAGCCACCCAGGCATCCCACAGATCTTTATTTTTTAAAGCAGAATTATGTCACTATATGCTTATTACCAAGACTCTAATGTTTGATAAGACCATAGTATGTTCATGTATATGTATAACTTATATATTCAATTATAAAAAGTGTCATTTATTAATGTATTTTTTGGTAAAGCAGATTTTCCTATTATTTTAAAGATTTTTAGGAATAATAAGAGAAGTAATGTATGTACAAAATGATATAGGAACTCTTTGGGAATTATGTTTGGAGGGCTTATCTAACATTTTATATGTATTTGTTGGTTGGCAATAGTGGCTACTTGGTAAGCCAGTACTAAGGTGACTTTTAATGCAAATACTTTTTGTAATTTATTGGATTGGGATAAAGGCTGATCAAATAAAATGACCTCGCAACCATTTTAAACTAATATGTCAAAATGAATATAAAATTCAACAAAGTGCTATTGGGTTAGGGGTGTTTCTGAGACCTAAGAAATGAAGGTGTTATTGAAAGGATAATGCATAACCACTTTGGTATCTGTAATCAAGCATGAAATAGTTATCTAGCAAGGGAAATTATACATATGTTTTCTGAGATGACAGAGTTCTCCAGGATTCTTGGGAAAATATCTGGGGAGGAGGAACATCAAGTTCCAAAATACTTTCTCCTTTGGGGGAAGTGGAGTTCGGTGGGTGGAGTGGGTGTTTAGCACTCTATATCTGGGCCCTGTTGAGGGTTCCAATCACACTTGCAGGTCTTTGTGTGATTCACCTGGATGAAATAGAATTGAGAAAATAAAGTATTTCATTTAAAAATCTCATTTTCTATTATCTTTTTGAAGTCAGGAGAGGGAGAAGGAGTGAAGATGGAAAGGAAAGAGGAACAATTACATTTAACACCAATTTCATCATGAATTGTAGCATTTTAGAATTGAAGAGAGCAGAGTTTATCTTGTTTAGCCTCTTTTTCAAGTGGAAATTCCTTTTTTAGTTTTTCTGGCCAATGGCCATGCAGCCTCTCTTTGAAGAATTTAAATATTTTCAGTGATAGGTAACACGTTACTTTGTAGGTTATTTCTGTTTCAGAGATTTCTAATAATTGACCATGCTGGGAAAAAATCTACCTTATTTGTCTTCTGGAGCAATATAAAATAATGCTGCTGCTACACAGTGATTTTTGAAGATATCTTCCATTTTTTCTTCCAAATTCTTCTGGGCTTTTTGAAGTTAAAATTTTAAATTCCTTCAATCACTATTTAAGCTTTCAGTATTCTGAATAATGTTTTGATTCTCTCCAATTTTCAATAACCCTTAAAACATTTATTTATTTATTTATTTATTTATTTATTTATTTATTAAGATTTTATTTATTTATTCACGAGAGACACACATAGAGAGAGGCAGAACACAGACAGGGGGGGAAGCAGGCTCCATGCAGGGAGCCCGATGCGGGTCTCGACCTTGGGACTCCTGAATCACGCCCTGAGCCAAAGGCAGAGGCTCAACTGCTGAGCCACCCAGGTGTCCCACCCTTAAAACTTTTAAAAATCAAAGTATAGAATACAAATAAAAATATACAATTCGTAAATGAGCAGCCACATAAATTACCATAAAATGAACAAGCCATTTTCTCAGTATTTCCAAATTAAAAAAAAAACAAACATGACAGATAATAAGCCTACTTCCTGTCCATTTAGTCACTACTTCCCTATCACCAAACATAATCACTATTCTAATTTCTAACACCATAAACTAGTTAGTCACTTTTGAAAACTGACAAGAAGAAAACCATGTTGTCTGACTTCTTTAACTCAACATTTTTTTTCAGTCACTCAGTTATTGTTTGTATTATAGTATACGTTACTTCATTTCAGACGTTTTTCCATTGTATGATAGCACAATTTATTTTTCTGTTTTACTATTTATAGAGAGTGGATTATTTGTAGTTTTGAGCTGCTCTGAATAATGGCACTGTGAACATTCTTATATGTGTCCTTGTGTACATATATACATGATTTTCTATTGGATATATATTTACAAGTAAAATTGTTAGGTCACTATATATATATATGTATATGCCATATATGGCATTTTCTAGTAGAGCTAAATATATATATTTATATACATATATATAAATAAATATATGTATATATGTATTTAGCTCTACTAGAAATTGCCACTTTCCAAAGTAACTGAGCAATTTATCTTCCCAGCAACCATGTATGAGAGCCTCTATTGCTTCAAAGTCTCGTTAACATTTGGTATTTTAATTTTTGATTTTAGATATTTTAGTGTGTGATGTTATCCCATTGTGGTTTAAACTTGCATATCTCTGATTATTGATGAGGTCTTCACATGTTCGTTGGTCATTTGGATACCCTCTTTTGAGAAATGTCTATTCAAGAGTTTTGTCCATTTTTTACTATGTTTTTGCCTTTTTAAAAATTAAGGGATTTTCCATATATTCAGGATTAAAACTGTTGATTATATGTGTTGGGACATTTTCTCAAGATCTACTAATGGAAGTTCCTAATTTTAATGTGGTACAATTTATTAGTTTTTTCCTTTATAGGTGGAGGTTTTTCTATCATGTTTAAGATATCTTTGCTGCCCTCAGATCACAAATATAAACTCACAAATATAAACTCTCATGATAGCTTATAGAAGTTCTTTTGTTTTATTATTTATATTTACATGTATTCTTTTTTTACTTGCAATAACTTTTTTGTGTGTGGTGTGAAGTAGAGGTCAAATTCCATAGAAATACTTATTGTATATCATAACAAAGATGTTAAATAGACATAGATATAAAAAATTGGACTTCAGAGTGGGAGTCTGCATTGAAGTTGAAGTTTGGGGAGTGTTGAGTGTACAGATAGTACTTAAACCTATGAGATTGGATACTATTGCTAAATAAATGAGCATAGGTTATAGAAGAACCTGAAGAGAGAGCCCAAGGACACTCCAATATGTGTCCTAAAACTAGACTCGTTACTTTGCTGTATGACAGTGAAGATAGAGTACAGTATACTAATATAGACCATAGTGTACTATATATAGATTCCTGTCATCTACTACCTGCAGTAGTGTATCCTATGATTGCATTGGTTTATGCCACAGTCAAGTCAGAACATAAACTTAATTAAATGGTATAGTAAACCAGAACATCACATTTTTAACATGAATTGTTATTAAGCCAAGCCCTTCATTCTGCACTAAAGGAATTGGTTAGTTTGCATATAAAAGCAGCAACTTACATTTTTTTCTTGAACTTTCTGTGATGTTTTCATGTTACTCAGGTCATTTGTCCCAGCTGATCCCAATATCTTGGGATCCCAGATAATTAATTCAGCATGTTTGCTACCTCTCATACATCTGTGCATTCAACATTTGTAGATTTGATAAGCAAGGAACTGATAGCAAATTCTGGATACTATAGGATCATATCAAAAAAAAAAAAAAGGATCATATCCAGAAGTCTTTGACAGGTACAGTAGAGACCTTCCTCCTTTAACTGACATTGTTCCCAATTCCAAACTTTGTTTGAGAAAAGCCATTCAATTACATCTAACTTTCAGTCATCCAGGTCATATTTTCTCAGTTTTTCTAGGAGGAAATCTTGAGAAAAGTCATCTTTCTTTGAATTCTCACTTTCATAGAGTCTTGAGTGGAGCACGTAATATTCTAGAATCTTGGCCACATTCTTGTCAGAAGAAATTACTACAGTACCAATTTGTTTCACTTCTGCAAGAAGGACTAGCCACAAAATAGTATGATGCATGCCTAATGTCATACTTGACCTCTAACAAGCTCAACTGTGTGAAAGTATAAACTTGATATAACGGTAATTTTATTTAGCCAAACTGAAGAAGAAAAAGTCTCTGAAGTGCATGTTCATTTCAGTTGTGACATTTACAAAGCACTTTTTTATGCAAGGCACCACTTTAAATGTTATGAAGGGCATAAAATGAATTATGGATCCCCACCAACTGACCTTATATATCATCTCTAGGTCTGCCCCTTACACTGCTGTTAAATCCACAGCTCTAAAATCTTCATTTCCTTCATAGTCTGCTCACAAATCATATCCTGTGATTTCCTGTTTCTTAAGACATCCCCAGAAATTGTTGCAAGATGCTTTTCGAAGTTCTTAACTAGCAGTGATGATATTTGGCAATCGTGTGGCTAACATTCATGTCCTGTGAACATGACCTTTGAATTTCTGCTGTTATCCATAGAATTGATAATGAGAGATAAGAACACTAGGTGTTTTACAGGGTAAGCCATGCAGTTAGTGGCTCACAGGGGTCTAGAAAATAAATTCCCTTATCTCTGGTCCTTTTTTTATTTCCCCACAGTCCACAAAGTGTGACTTTAAAATTGCAGAGGTATTGAATTTAAGGACCCCATGAACAATGAATACAGCCTCAAAAATCTCGTAGGCGCACCTCATGATTGCGTTGTTATGAATTTCATATAAAATGAGGTACTGCTGCTCTTGATCTTGCAAGCTACTACTGTTACACTCCCAGGAAGTCTTTGAGGTCTTAAGCTTGTGTTTAGGTTGTAAGGGATCATTTATTCCTGAAACATTTACAGTAGTGCTTTTATAAGGCATGTGACCAAATCATAATATGTGCCTTTAGCAATGAAGGAATGAAGGTTGTTGATTATCGGTAGGAAACTTGAATGTTCTACACTTGAAATTGGGATACAAAACAAAACAAAAAGCTAAAGATTACCAGATCTCAAAGGGAAAAATTAGTAATCTATGAATAATAAACAGAGAAAGTATTTTCAAAAGTCAGGGTGTCAAATACCTCTGAGATTAGTTTAACATATATGATCTGCACTTATATATGGCAGATTACCTAAATTCAGACTGACCTTGGCCACTGTAGAGGGTAATATTTTTGAAAGAATGAGCTGTATTAAAACAGTTTCTGCAATGTATTAGGCACAAATATGCTTTCCTTCCACATTAGGCATGCAGAACTTTTTCCCACCTGTTTATTTTTCCTTAAACAAACATATTATCTGATATAACTAGTCCAAAGAAAATTTTCTCTTCCTCTACGTGAATGAACTCCCCTCTTACCCTTTTCTAAATCCGGGAGCTCTAATGTAGTTCTTATATTACATCCATGTCACTTTTTGGAATCACTTCAGTAGTATACTGCCTTGAATTATTTTAAAACAGTTAATCACCTTCTGTTTCAGTCAGTTTTTTCCTTTGACAGTGTAAATTATTTTCCAAATACAATATATGATAATACAAACTGGACTCTCCGTGCAATTATGAGGATTGAAATGAAAAACAAGCTTTGTCTTAGTCTTTTTTTGGCTATAAAACATGGCAAAATTAACAATGTTTCATCAAGTCTGTACTGTAGTTCTTATGACAGTTATTGCATACTGTGGTTGTCTTTTCTTTTCACCACTGAAAAATTCCATTTTTTTGAATGGAAAGCTCCTAACGAATTGGTTCAGGGTGTCCAAAGTATAAAGAAGAGGGTTTCTAATGAATGGATTTATACTTACTCTGTGGTAAAGTACTAGGCTCTGGAGTCAGATTTTTTAGATTTATCATTGAGCTCCTTTAGATTAATAGTTGGAGAAAATAATATGCCCTTTGGGAAAATAATATGCCCTTTCTGGGCCTTAGTTTCCTAAGCTGTGGAATGAGGGTGAGAATGGCTCCCACTCATTGACTGTTGGAATACTTTAAATGAGATGGACTGTGTGATGTGTTTCATATGGTGCTGTACTTAGTGCTTAATAAATATTGGTCATTTCTAAGATTTACACATGAGATTGTTATAGAAAATAGCAACCTTTTCACATGGTTAATGAGAGGAACCACCAAGAAAGACTTAGGTAACTGATTTTTAGTGTACAGATGATAAAACAGAGACAGCTTATTATCACCATCTCAATTATCTAAATAATATAAAGTATTTAAATCATAAATCAGGTTAAGCTTCTAATCTCACCACTTTCTCACATGGCATTATTTAATGTGGAAAATTTGTGCCACTATGACTTATTTTTGCCTAAATTTTAAGTTTATCTGGTTTGGATATTTACTAAAATTTTTCATTTGATGGATTTTTCATGATAGAAAATGTACCATGTTTTGTGCATTATGAAGTGTAAATGGTATGAATAAATAACTATAAAAAATGTTGGAGTTTGAGGACTTTATATATAACTTCTCTGTTCCTCACTTAAATATGGAACCGATTGAGAGAAAATTCTAAAGTGAGGTAGAATGAGAAAGTGACATTGACTCTCAAACAGAAAAATCTATACCAGATGAATGGCCTAGGTTGGAAGCAAATGTGTTTACCATCACTATCTTTTTTCCCAGGCTAGAATTTAGAACAAATAACCTACAAGAAATTTTGTTCCTTGGAAAGGACTTTTATGTAGACTCTACCACTTCATACGTACAGCTTTTGCTTGATTAGTTCCACCTAATCAAGACATGCATGGACCACTAATTTGCCCATTTCTATGGAGAGGCATTAAGGGTAGAACAACGCAATTTTTTGTTTTTGATCAAGAATTTCTAGGAAAATATAAGAGAAGGGAGGGTAGGGATGAACCTGAAAGGTATGCCTATTGAAGTTAAAATACGGGATGCCTGGGTGGCTCAACAATTGAGCATCTGCCTTTAGCTCAGGGCATGATCCGGGGATCTGGGATTGAGTCCCATATCAGGCTTCTTGCAGGAAGCCTACTTCTCCCTCTGCCTCTATCTCTGTGCCTCTCTCTCTCTCTTTCTCTCTCTCTCTCTTTGTCTCTCATGAATAAATAAATAAATAATCTTAAAAAAAAACTTTCTAGAAAGAAAAAAAAAAGTTAAAATACTTGGCAGGAATGTTGTCAATCACTGCAGTTGTGCAAGATTATCTGAGAGGCCCAAGCCTAAGAAACAACATAACAAAATAAATGCACTATATAAACATGGAAAGGAAGAATCCAGAGTATCAGTAGTAGACAGTGATATCATTTCTTTTAAAGTTCAGGAGAACTAAGTGAAAGATCAGTAAAACTACTAAACAAAACTTTTTTTAAAAGATTTTATTTATCTATTCATGAGACACACAGAGAGAGTGGCAGAGACATACCCAGAGGGAGAAGCAGGCTCCCTGTGGGGAGCCCAATGTGGGACTTGATCCTAGGACCCCAGGATCATGACCTGAGCTGAAGGCAGACATTCAACCACTGAGCCATGCAGGTGTCCCAAAACTGCTAAGAAAATGGAGTCCCAGGATCGAGTCCTGCATCGGGCACCCGGTATGGAGCCTGCTTCTCCATCTGCCTGTGTCTCTGCATCTCTCTCTCTCTATGTCTGTCATGAATAAATAAATAAAATCTTAAGGAAAAAAAAAAAGGAAAATTTGGTTGGGAGACCAAATATCAGATTTTTGCCTTATGCCAGAGAATTCCAAGATAAAAGTTTACATATAAAAAATAATCAACCATTAGTTATAGGTTGAGGAGAGATAAATCTAGTGGCCCTGATAGCTAATCTCTTTCTATTTCAGTTGCTTCACAGAGAACTGACTCAGCAAGGCTGAGTTAGTTCAACAGAACAGTTCCTGGGGTCCAGAGGCTCCCCCTTTCCAACAATGCCATCCCCTAATGGGGGGGTGGATCTCCATTGTTACAGATCACATTAGGTTCCCTTGCCCCTTAGACTCATAAATATGTGAAGTATTGCTGAATGTTGGCCATTGCCCCTGTGTGCCAAAATGTTGGCCACCTGAGAATGGAGAGCTGGAGGTGGTGTGTGCTCTACTGCTTCTCTGCCTATCAGCTTTCCTTTGATAACCTCGTTTCTGTCTGCACTGTGCAGTGCTGGTGGCATGTGCCCATAACCCCTGTGCTCACAAAGTTATAAGCAAATGTTTATATGCTATTAGAGTAAAGAAGATCTCTAAGGATGACATGAATGCCAGCCACATTGAAGGCAAATAATTAAAAAATTGAGTAAATCTTTTAGTATGTTACAAGTCCCAAGATGAAAATTGAGGATATAAAAGGACAAATGTAAAAACTGCATGTAGTGTATTTTCCATATCAATTTTATTTCATTCTTTAATTCTATTTAATTATTATTATTATTATAAAGATTTTGTTTATTTGACAGAGAGAGAGAGAGCACAAGCAGGGGGAGTGGCAGACAGGCAGAGGGAGAAGCAGGCCCCTTGTGGAGCAGTCAGCCTGACTCAGGGCTCGATCCTGGGACCCTGGGATCATGACCTGAGCTGAAGGAAGATGCTTAACTGACTGAGCCACCCAGGCACCCCTTACATATCAATTTCAAAAGTCATATTTCTTAATAGAAATTTTAGGAATGCATAGGAATATGTGGACAAATGTCCAAAAAAAATGTCCAAGTTTCCGGTGAGCACCATATAAATGCATGATACAGAATTTGTAAATTAAAACAACAATGAGAAAAAAAAAAAAAACAATGAGACACAATTTTTGCTTCTCAAATTGGACGTATATCTGATAACAACTACAATTTAGTGTTGAAGTCAGAGGTGATCACATATAACTATTGATAGGAGCATTTTGGCAACATATGGCAATAAATAGAAAATATGTATATCCTTTAATCACTTATAGGAATTATTTTAAGGAAATATTTAAGAATATGTTTAAGTAATTCTCTGCTGGACTATTTATCAGTGCATTTTTTTAGGTTAATACTGTTATTCCCTCTATATAGATATGGATATAGATAGAGATTTTGTTTAAGGATTATTTACTTGAGAGAGAACATGAGCAAGGGAGGGGCAGAGAGAGAGGGAAAGGGACAAGTAAACTCTCCACTGAACAAGGAGCCCAACACAGGGCTTGCTCCCAGGATCCTGAGATCATGACTTGAGCCAAAGTCAGACACTTAACAAACAGTTGGTTAAGGCTCCCAGGTACCCCTATCTTATCAATGGACACTTGGACTGCTTCCATTACTCAGCTATTATAAAAATGCTGCAGTAAACACAGGGGCGCGTTTATCAATTTGAATTAGTGTTTTCATATTTTTTTGGGGTAACTCTGTGGTAGGACAATTCCTGGATCACAGGTAATTATTAATTTAAAAATTTTTAAGGAAAAAAAAAAATTAAAAAAAAAATTTTTTAAGGAAACTCCATACTTTTTTTCACAGCAATTGTACCAGTTTTCATTCCCACCAAGAGTGCATGAGGTTTCATTATTCTCCATATCCTTGCCAACTCTTGTTTCTTGTATTTTTTATTTTAGCCAATCTGATGGGGGTGAGTTGATATCTCATTGTAGTTTTGATTTGCATTTCCTTGACGTGTGAGGTTAATCATCTTTTCATGTTCTGTTGGCCATCTGTATGTCTTCTTTAGAGAAAGATCTCTTTATCTCTTCTGCTTAGTTTTTTTTTTCTTCTGCTTAGTTTTTAATTGGATTATTCTTTTTTTCTTTTTTCTTTCTTTTGTGTGTGTGTGTGTGTGTGTGTGTGTGTGTGTGTGTGTTGAGCTGTATAGTTCTTTATATTTTTGGATACTAACCCTTCATCAGATATGACATTTGCAAATATCTTCTCCCATTCAGTAGGTTGTCTTTCAGTTTTGTTGATTGTTTCCTCTGCTGGTGCAGAAGCTTTTTATTTTGATGTAGTTCTAATAGTTTATTTTTGCTTCTGTTCTCTTTGCCTCAAGAGACATCTAGAAAGATGTTGCTACAGCTGATGTCAGAGAAATTACTGCCTGTGCTTTCTTTTAGGGTTTTTATGGTTTCAGATCTCATATTTAGGTCCTTCATTCATTTTGAGCTTACTTTTGTATATGGTTTGAGAAAATGGTCCAGGTTCATTTTTTTGCATGTAGCTGTCTAGTTTCCCCAGCACCATTTTTGAAAAGATTGTCTTTTTCCAATTGCACATTCTTGGCTCCTTTGTGGATTACTAATTGACCATATAATTGTGGATTTATTTCTGGATTTTCTATTGATCTATGTGTGTCTATTTTGCACCAGTACCATACTGTTTTGATTACTATAGCTTTGCGATATAGTTTGGAATCTGGGATTGTAATACCTCCAGTTTTATTCTTGTTTTTCAAGATTGCTTTGGCTACTCAGGGTTTTTTGTGGTTCCATTCAAATATAAGGGTAATCTGTTCTAGCTCTGTGAAGAATGCTTGTTAGTATTTTGATAGGGATTGCATTGAATTTGTAGATTGCTTTAGGTAGTATGGACATTTGAATAGTATTTGTTCTTCCAATCCATTAGCATGGAGTATCTTTTCTTTAGGATTTTATTTATTTCTTCATGAGAGGCACAGAGAGAGAGGCAGAGACACAGGCAGAGGGAGAAGCAGGCTCCCTGCTGGGAACCTGATGTGGAATTTGATACTAGGACCCAGGATCATGACCTGAGCCAAAGGCAGATGCTCAACCACTGAGTCACCCACACCCTCACAGAAGGAAATTTTATTTAAGAAACAACACCTTCTTCTCTTGCCTAACCTTCCCCCAAAACCCTATTATTATGTACAGACAAATCAGAAGTTCATAGTCCACAGCATTCTCCCACAAAGAACATTCCCAAATATCACTTAAGGTGCTGGGGAGAGTTCATCTTGGGCTGACCTACCACAGAGCTCCTGGGGCTGCCTGCCCTAGGCAGAGGCCAAGGCCCGTGCCCTCCTGGCCTGACTGGCATTATCTATTGACACACATCTTCGGAGGCTTCTATTTCATTATGTTTTCTTAACCAGCACTTAACTGCCACAATAAAGGGCTATGCTACTTGCATCCCACAATTTTAGACACATCATCTTTTTTTAAAATAGTTCTCCCATTTTTCTGTTTTAAATTTAAATTTAATTAGTTAACATATAATGTATTATTAGTTTCAGAGGTAGAGGTCAGTGTGTATATTGATTTTATATCATATGACCTTACTGAATTTATTAGTTCTAGTAGTTTCTTAGTACAATCTTTAGAGTTTTCTGTGTATAGTATCATGTCATGGCAAATAGTAAAAGTTTTACTTCCTTACCAATTTTGATGCCTTTTTTTTTTTTAATTTTGATGCCTTTTATTTCTTTTTCTTATCTGATTGCTGTGGCTGGGACTTACAGTACTGTGTGAATAAAGGTGGTGGGCGTAGACATTCTTGATCTTAGGGAAATAACTCTCAGTTTTTCACCATTGACTCTGATTGGTAGCCTGAGTTTTTCATATATGGCCTTTAATATGTTGAAGTATGTTTCCTCTAAACCTACTTTATTGAAAGTTTTTATTATGAATGAATATTATCATTTATCATTCTTTTACTGCATAAATTAAAATGACCATATATTTTTTTATCCTTCCTCTTATTAATGTGTTGTATTATGTTGACTGGTTTGTGAGTCTTGAGCCAGCCTTTAATCCTGGGAAAAACTCTGCCTGATAATGGTGAATGAGTTTTTTAAGGTATTGTTGGATTTGGTTTGCTAATATTTTGTTGAGGATGCCAGTCTACTGTGAGAGGGGACCTGCAGCCACCAAGGAAACCTTCTGCCCAGGCTAGTATGGAAGGGACACATCCACAGACGAGCAGCAGGGTAGGGAGTACTGTTAGCAAGCTAGGTGAAGAGTGTTTGTGTTACACTGGTTCCCTAAGGTATATGTAGGCTCAGGGCAGGAGAGGGAAATGGTGCCTGCTAGCAATTTTGCTCTTGGAGAAGTCTCCCAAAGGGGGCAAGGATGCCCCTCCAGCACAGACTCTGAGATTAGTGAAGAAATCTTGGTCCAGTACACCCCAGGCATTTTTCAAACTGCTGCTTTTATGCTGTATCTCCCTGTAGCTGTTTGTTGTGTTGTCTCTTTCAGGGCAAGGACTCAGTTCCCTATCACACTCCTGGCTCTCTCGGAGCTGAGCCTACTGTTTTTAAAGTTCTAGGTGTTAAGTCCCACTGATTGTAGTCCACCTCTCTGGTTTTCAAAGCCAGATGTTATGGGGATTTGTCTTTCCTGTGCAGGTTCCTGTGACTGGTGCCTTGTTTGGGGTCTGTTCATCTTCTCTGAACCTGAGGCATCCCTCCCTCCTGTGGACAGTTGCATGATTCATTTAGCTCTGGATCTGTCTCTGCCCTTAGTATCCCCTTCAATGTGGCTTCTTCTCTACATTTAGCTCTGGGGAGTCTGTTCTTTGGATTCTTTTTTGGGTTATTTACACTGATGTGGTTTTTATCTAGTTGTATCCATGTAGGACAGGTGAGCTTAGGGACCTCCCACTCCACCATCTTCCCTGGAAATCTCAGTGCATTATTTTTTAATTTAGAAAAGAAATGGATAGCACCCTAAATTTCAACAGTGGAGAATTGCTTAAATAATGATTCAGCCATATGATGGAATATTATATAATTATTAATGAAGTTTTAGGAAAAAAAATACATAATGGCTTAAAAATGCTGTCATTGTAATTAAAGAATAAACAGCCCCATCTATCTTATTATATCACCTAGGAATGCTATTCACAGAAGCCTGATTATCTCTAGATGGTGGAATTAGGGGACCTTCATTTGTTTTTCTTTATTTCTTTGGGCTTTTTTTCCCCAAAAAACTTATTGCTGTGTTGCTTGGTATAGTCACAAAAATAAAATAATCACTGCAAAAGGAGCATGTGTGTAAAATTACTAAAACTTAAAGATTTAAACCAAAGATTTCACTTGTTGAAACCATTGTCCTCATGCTCAGCAGACTTAATTCCCTTGAATTAAATTTGTCCTAAAGCAGTGAGGACTCAATCTGAAGAAAAATTTATAGTATCAGACACATGCTCTTAAAAGGGCTTATATTTCAAAAGCTGGATTTTGCAGGGAGGAGATATTTGAGTGTCAAAGGCTAAAAGCTTGAGGTACTCAGCGCATATGTAAAAAATGGCAAAGTGGAGGTAAATATAGACTGATGCAAATTTTTTTGGCCCAATAATACAATAAAAGTTTGGTTAGCTGACAGTAAGAGAAGAATTGCAACTAAATTTGAATAGTCATCACAGGTGGGTCCCTGGGAAATGGTCCAGTACCCTACCCTCTGGGCACAGCTTGACATATGGTAGTAACAAGTCAAGATGATTGAAACTCAATACATGTTTTAGGAAATTCTAGAATAGAAGGATCTCTACCTAGCTTCCCAAAGTCTAACCTGTGTTGTAGGCCTCCTGGAAATGCTTCTTGTCCAGCATGGTACCTGGGTAGCAGCAAAGAGTAAATGGGGGGCTTGGTGATGTGGCATGAGGGCAGACCCTAAAAACTTAAAGGGCTCTTTAATTCATCACTTGGAGGAAACAATGAGCTGAGTGGGATTGGCAACTGGAAAGCAAAGAGGAACACCCATATTTCAAGCTGAAGGCAAGGACAGCACTAAAAAACCAGAGTATGAATTGTACCGAAGTATGAATTGTGTATCACATAGAAAGACCAGATGGATAGATGTCAGTGACTTTGGCTTGGATACCTGTCACCCGAAGTCTCACCAGTGATATCAGAAGGAAAATTTTCCCCCTAGGAGAATGAGAAGGAGAATTATGTTTAAACTAGAACAAAATAACTGCATTTATTTTACACTGGTAAGATACATGTTTTGCCACCAGTGAAAATGGAGGCTCACAAGGTAAATGAAGTTCATGTAAAATTCATACCTCAATTAAGATAGACATGGTTGTTTATAATTCTACTTAAGGTCATGTTAAAAATAATTTATTCATATTTTAGAAAGTGGTAATGAGATGATTTTTATTGAAGAGATACTTCTGTACAATTGTATTTTCTTTTGAACACGTACTTTTCAACCAAATGCTTAATAAGCATGTGTGTGACTTTATTTTCCAAAGGTAAAAGGTGACCTTAAGGGAGAAGGAAAATACCAAAATGATTTTCCTAAAGTGTTTTCATAATAATTGTTTCTCCTTAAACATAAAGGGAGCTACACTAATACATCTTACTCTAAATACAGACTGGAAAAGTGAAAAACTAGGTTGTATAACCAACAGGAAATTACATTATGAAATACTCTTATTGATGTTACTATATCACCTTTTAAGTAAAAGAAAAAGAAATAAATGTCAGGAATGTGTTTTCAAGAATGAGGTTTTATTTGTGGCATTTCATTCTGGTTCTAAATATAACCTGAAATGAATAAAGGACATTTGTTTTTTATTAAAAAACGATTTAAAGTTACCTATTTGATAATGTAACATTACTTTCTTCTTTTTTTTCTTTTTTGGATCTCTTTATTTACAAATAACTTCAAACTAAAAAGAGACAAAACAATACTACTGAAAACACCTATATGCCCTTTACCCAGATTCACATATTGTTAGCTATCATTTTTAATCGCATTTTTCAAAATTTTTAGCGTGCTGAGCCCTGAAACAGAAGTTAGGCCACATTGTTTTGTGTGTTTCATAGGCAATTTCCCTGTTTACCATGGTTTTCAGGGGAGCATGGCTTCTGCCAGTCTACAGAAGTCCCCTTAAGGCAATGGGGGCCAGATCATCTTTTGTAATCCTAAGAAGGGCCATTCCACTTGTTGAAAGAAGAGTCAAGGAAGCTCTCAGCTATTCTAGCAAATGAATAAACTAAAAAATGATAAACAAATGAATAGTGTAAGCAAATAGTGTAAGCAAAACCTATACCTATAGTGTATATATATATATATATATATATATATATATATATATTTACTGCATTTTGCCTAATGAGATTATACTATATGTACTCTTTTGCAGCTTGCCCTTTCCATATAACAATACGCCTGAGCTAGCTTGTGACATTAATTCATGTAACTCTGCCTCAGCCTTTTTAAAAGTAACATAATATTGCTTTGTATGGATATGCCATAATTGTTTGACCCATATCCTAAGCATTTTTTTTTCTCCTTTTCCTTTTTGCTGTTATATAAGTAACAAACAAACATTTGCTGTGTATCTCCATTTCTTATCTGAGGTCTCCTGTAAAATAAATTTATAGCAGGGTTATTTGTGCATGTAAATTGTGATAATGATTGTTAAATAATTTTTATAATCATCGTTTGAAATTTATTGTCTTTGGCAAGTAGTATGCAGTAAATATTTGTAGAAGGAGGAAGGAAAGGAGAAAGGAAAAAGAGAAGGAAGTCAGGCAAGCTGGTCTTTGGGGAACAGTTTCCTTTACTTAAGTGAAAGAGAAAGGGGCCTCCCAGTGAAGATTGTGATTGCCTTTTCTTACCAACTTTCTATTGTGCTTCTGAATCTTTTGATTTCTGTACTTTTAAAAATATTATGAGCTTTTTGTATCTTTCAGAGGCCAGCTTTAATGTTGTAGAAGGTTATAACAAATATCAGAAAGAATGTAACAAATAGGATGTTAAATATTTTTATCATATGGCTCTGTCATTCCTTCAACTTCGTCTTTTATCACACTTGCAATTTTTTTCAGTCTTTCTCCTTTGATAGACAAGAAGCAAGGAGAACTATCCAGATAGACCATGCCTCTCTTATTTGTCAATGTATTCTCTACTTTACAAAGATGTCTGGGTGCTCAGCAATGTTAAAGTAAAAAGTAGAGGGACAGAATTAGAGTGTGACAGAAAGAGATAGAGATAGAGATAGATAGAGGGAGAGATAAATAGACCTAGAGAAAGAGATAGGGAGACATAGAAAGTAAGAAAGAGAAGGAGGGATAGAAACAGGGAAGAAAGGAAGGGAACAAGTTTAGAACTGTAAACGTAGGAGATATACATAAACATGAATGGTGAGAAAGGAAAAAAAGAAAAAAGCACCAAGCTAAAAGAATCTCAGTATTTAATGACTTAAGAATCAGAGAAACATTGGATCATTTCCCAGAAGACCAAAGTCAGTGTCCATAGCTGGGCTTCTGACTGCAGGGTAAAAGCTATGAGAGCCCAGCATAAGGATTATTTCAAGGGTTTGTCTTGTAATTTAAGTTGTGCAAAGAGAACTGAGCAAGGAAAGGTGAAATACCTACTTTCTATTACCTGATGCTGTGAGAATGGAAATGTAATTTGTAATTACAGTCATGAATCCATCATAGCAGGGGGAAGCATAGAGATTGTGCTAGACTAGGAGCCCATGTAATATAACAACATAAAGGCTTTATGAAGTTGTTTGCTTATTTTTATTTTAGATTAGAGTGTAATGGAGTAGAGACATTTATAAAATATTTTCTAGCTTAAATTTCAATTTGATTCTACTACATTATAACTATATCTTTATATTTCTATATGTGTATGTATACATACACATGTGTCATACATATTCTTATGTAATTACAATGGATGGAGATGCTTTAGAGAGATAAACTATCTTCAATTTTCTACCATTCACAAATGTTAAACTTAAATAATTAGGAAATAGATTATTCAATTTATAAGCTTCTTGCTGCTTCTACCTCACTATCTCTCAGTATCTTCTTTTTGGGTCATGTGTCTCTCTTCACCAACATTAGAAAATGAGTTCATGAAGGGAAAATAAATAATCAAATAAGTAAGAGCAGGCTGTATGGTTTTTGTTCATTTTACACTATCAATATTCTCATACTTACGTATATAGTTACTTATGACCAATTCCAGTACCACCAGAGGATGAGATTCAAATTACTTTAGTCTACAGCCATACCACCCTGAACGCACCCGATCTCATCAAATTATACTTTAATAGGACAATTTGTTAACATATGGGACATGATGCCTTACTTGAAATTCCTCTCAATTTATTGGAGTTAAATCAACAGGAGTCTGATATTCTTCATACCTTGAAGAAGCAACTGGCAGAAAGTAGTGCCCACGGAAGTTTCCTTTACAAGTTAGAAAAACATTTTGGCTTCATCCTACGTATACTGCACTCCAAGGTCTGTTGCTACTGTTTTCTGAATTACTCACTGGCTTGATGAATGGCAGTTACAAGTAGAGCTTTTAGTGCAATGTACAGATGTTGATATTTTCCACAATTTTCTTGGAGTAAATGGAAGGCTTTCATATGAAAAAAATCATTTTGGATGTAAGAAAAGAACTTAGATTTCCACTTTTTAAAAGATCCATACATCTCCTACATTTTTATTCTTTTTTTTTTTTTTTTAAAGAAAGTTTATTTAAAGAACCTGTCTTCCTTGGCATTGATGAAAAACAGATGTTACCTAATGGGATGAAGCCAGAGGTTTATTGAGTAATAATAGAGAGTTAGAATAATCATGTTGGAAGTCAGAAATGGGGTAGAATTTTTATATAAAACTAGATAACACTAACGGTGTCTGTGTGTGAGTCTGTGTTTATAAAGGGGGGGGGGGAGAGAGGATGATGAAAAGGAGAGAGAAAAAGGAAATGTTAGGTGAAATGTTTCATGATAAAATTCAGTTCTACAAATGACTTGGGATTTACCTACCTTTTAGATTTATTTTAATTGTGTGTTTGAAGTTCACATAGTGTGTGAGACTTTTAAATCAGAGCTTATAACTCAATATAAAGAAGTGTATGGATGAATTTCCTGGAGAAGTTTCCAGGGACTTTTAAAACACATGTATTTGCTTTTGGGATATATATGTTTGCTATTTGAGTTCCTCACTATGTCCAGAAACCTAAGGTTGTGTTAGAAAAAAAAAAAGGTTTATATTATTTTAAATAATGTAAATTTGTAAATAAATAGGACCCTTGCCTTGTGTGTAATTATTTACACTGGCTAAACTGTACTGTGAAATCAGAATGATATCCATAGTTATCAAAGTACTGTTTTCTATGATCTCATTTAATTGTGTTAAGGAATCTTGAGAACACTGTCATTCTGTTCATGCAAATATTTCCAAGGTTGGGAAACTATGTGATGAGAGTAAAGTTATTTTAGAAAATATTCTTTTAGAAATGTTTCACAGTTTGGTTTATAGGGTTTATTTATTTAAGTGTAAAGATTTTCACTTTTCTTAATGTTTCAACAGAATATTTCTTTAATATTAGATTAATTTCAATCTAGATAATAAATGCTAATTTTATTTTTATTTCTTGTTTATTTTTGAAGTGGGCCAAAGTAATAATGAAATGTACAGTAGTTTTTTTGGAGCAGTTTTAGTTTTACAGCAAAATTAAGAGAAAGGTATAGAGATGTCCCATATACCTTCTGCCTCCACACATGTACAGCCTTGCCATTATCAATATCCCTAGGGGTATATTTGTTACAACTGATGAACTTCATTGACACATCATAATCACCTCAAATCCAGTTTTGCAATCCAGTGCATTCTCTTTTGGTGTTGTACATTTTATGGATTTGAACAAATATATCACGACATGTATCTATCATTATAGCATCATACAAAATATTTTCACTGCCCCCCACCCCCAATCCTCTGGGCTATGCCTATTCACCCATTCCACTTAATCTCTAGCAGCTTCTGATCTTTTTACTGCCTCCAAAGTTTTGCCTTTTACAGAATGTTATATAGTTAGAATATAGTCATATCATCATTTAGTATGTAGCCTTTTCAGATTGGCTTCTTTCACTTAATAATATGTACTTAATTTCAGTCTTACCTTTTTCTTTACTTGATAGCTCATTCCTTTTGAGTTCTGAATATTCCATTGTCTGGATGTACATAATTCATTCATCCATTCACCTACTGGAGGACATCTTGTTTGTTTCCAGGTTTTGGCAATTATGAATAAAGCACATCATCTGTGTGCGGGTTTTTGTATGGACATAAGTTTTCAGGTAAACATGAAGGTGTGCTATAATTTTTTCACGATGCAATTAATTTTGCTATGTTTTTTTATTTGGTATTTGTGGAGTTTTAAAATAATTTCTGTTTTATGTGTGGGAGTATGGTTTGATTGCTTTCCAATGACACCTAGCCTGTCTATAAATTTGCATGCTTGTATGCCATATTCTGAGTTTTTGTGTCTGTGTCCCAAGTAATGGATTTTGTCTGGTAAAATGACTTTGTTTGAATTCAGTCCATAAATGACCCTCATCATGATAAACTGAAAAGAAGCCAAAAATTCTAAACTGTGTTTGAAACAAATCAAATGCATTTTAGTAGTTCTGTCCTGCTAGTCATATCTGGGTGCGATTTTCCCCATAGGAAATTGCTTGAGTTTAATAAAAAGGCTGAAAAATACTCATTAGTGTCTGTGGATTTTCAGACAGTTTGTGTACTTATGTGACTTTTATAGTTTATGAGGTAGTTCTTTTATTTATTTATTTATTTATTTATTTATTTATTTATTTATTTATTTATTTATTTTAGTTAATGAGGTAGTTCTAAGTAATTTATTAATTGGGGCAGCCCAGGTGGTTCAACGGTTTAGCGCCACCTTCAGTCCAGGGCGTGATCCTGGAGACCCGGGGTCGAGTCCCATATCCGGCTCCCTGCATGGAGCCTGCTTCTCCCTCTGCCTGTGTCTCTGCCTCTGTGTGTGTGTGTGTGTGTGTGTGTGTCTCGTGGATAAATAAATATAATCTTCTAAAAAATTATTAATTGAAGAGAATCTAGTTTCTCCCTTAATAGCTTCTCTTTTTTATGACATTAGGAACTTCTTTAATAGATGATCTACTAAAAATAAATGATATCGGTGAGGCTGGTATTGAGGGAAATGAGAGTCTGTTTTCTATTCATAGAAGACATTACCCTGATTTTGCTGGAGTGAATAGCCTTGGACTCATCTGAACCCTCAGTTTCCCCAACTGGACATAGTACTAAAGTGGTGAAAAGATGCACATTTAAGGAAAAGAGAACAACTTTTTCCTCCAGCTTTATTAGGGTACAATTGACAGAAATTGTATATATTTAAGGTGGACAGTGTGATGATTTGATATAATATACATTGTGGAATGATTGATCCCCAGAATCTATTCATCTTATAACTGAGTTTATGCCCTTTGACCATCTTTCCATTTCCCCTACCCCCAGCTCCTGGCAACCACCATTCTCTCTTTACTTTGATTATTTTAATTATCCACATGTAAGTGAGATTATGTAGTATGTGTCTTTCTGTGTCTACCATATTTCACTCAGCATAATGTCCTTGAAATTCATTCATATTGTCACAAATGGCAGGATTTTTTTTTTAAATGGATGAGTGATATTCTATAATAAATTTTTCTGGCTGAATAATATATATGTATAATACATACATGCAATGGAATATTATATATACCACATACTCTTTATCCATTCAATTGTCAATGGGCACTTCAGTTGTTTCCATATCTTGGCTATTGTGAATAATGCTGCAGTGAACATGGGAGTACAGATATCTCTTTCACATCCAGGTTTCATTTCCTTTGGGTATATACCCAGAAATGGGACTGCTGGATCATATGGCAGGTATACTGTTAATTTTTTGAGGAATTTCCATACTGTTTTTTTAATAATGACTATACCGATTTATGTTCCTACCAACAGCTGTACAAAGATTCCCTTTACTTCTTACTAACACTTATCATTTCTTGACTTTTTGATAATACCATTCCAATGGGTGTGAGGTGATATCTCATTGTAGTTTGGTTTGCATTTTCCTGATGATGAGTGTTGTTAAGCACATCTTCATATACCCATTGTCCATCTGTATGTTTGTGGGTTTTGGGGGGCTTTTTTGGAAAAATGCCTATTCAATGCCTTTGCCCACTTTTTAAACAGATTATTTACATGCTGTTGAGTTGTATCAGTTCCTTATATAATTTGGATGTTAATCAGATATGTGGTTACGTGGTTTTCAAATATTTTCTCCCAAAAGGGAATAAATTCTAACAAAATGTTATGCTATTTTAATGCCTCTAGACCAATAGTCACTTCTTGTTTTTATCTCCTAATCTATCTTGTGTATTTCCTACACTTCTCATCACATACTTCCTTATGTTGTAGTAATTAATACTTTACATCTATCTTCTTTATATTTTTAATATTCTTTAACTCAGTTTCTAAGCATATCAGCTTAAAAACAACAGTACAGAATGTTAGTTCAGTTAATGTAATTTAAAATATTAAATATTCTAAAAGATATATAAAAATATCTTAATGTTTTATCAGAATGGACTTAAAGCTAAAAAATCTTTTGGGATCTTATTTTTGATAGTATAAAATCTACAAAAGTGGTATAAACCTCAAAAACCTGTAGTTCTTGTTAAATGATAATTATAAAGGCGTTTCTACCCAGGTTGCTATCTTAAATCTTGTTATTAGCCTAGAAACTTGCTAGCAGATGGATTTTATCAGTTATGGTTAAATTATTCTGGGTGGCCCATAATCATTATGTCATCATCAATTGCAGGATGAGCTGGTCGCACTATTTGTAATTTCACTAAGTTGTTCTATCAGCTCTCCAGAAGTCAATGCAAATAAAGAGTTCCAAACCCCTTCAGAACACGCTGTAAATCTTTGTAACTTCATGGCCAAATGGTAAACCGCAGGACCACATGAATCAATTCCCTTGAGACTGTCGTGTTATTCCTGTCAAACTTTTCTTCCCTCATTCATCAGCTGGAGGCTTTCATCTCCTTTTAAAGTCATGGCCTTTCAAGTAGGGGTGAAATTACACCTGTCAGTAATAAATGTTCCCAGTACTCTCTATCACTCTGTCATTTCACAAAAGAAATTAAAAGGAAGCACAGCCTATTCCATTTTTATTTAGTACCACTTTTGTTTTTTCTTTCTCTATAGTACTTTTAAATACCTTCCAGTTACATAGTTGTTGAGAGTATTTTTTAAATATCCATCTAAATTGAGGAATGATATCGAAACATTGGGGAAATTAGCTTCTGTGTGAGTTGTACTTATATTCAATAACTACATTAAACTTATTTGACAGAGAGATTTAGCTGTATACATAATCTACAATGGCAATCTCAATGTGCCCCTTAGTTGTGCTCGCTTCGGCAGCACATATACTAAATGTGCCCCTTAGCACACTTGTTCTGTTTATTTTTTCTACATTACACTCTGATAACTTTGTGGTTGCTTGTAATACCATACAGCAGGTGCACCTGGGCAGCCACAATTTTATTTACATAGAGAACAGAGTTAATGTTTTATCAAATGCAGGCCACACCTGGGTTGGGACATTAGTAGGAAGCAGAGTTCAAATCAAAGTTGCAATTTGCACTTAGGCTGATATTTGAACTCCATTGAGCAAACTCTTGAGTTCTCTTCAAAATTTTGAGGACTTGGTCTCTTAACTCCCCATTAACCAAAGGATGAAAGCCAGAATACTGAATACATTAGCTATAATGCTAGTACTCACTATGGTAGGTCTTGCTTTAAGCAATGAAAATAACTGAATTGTGTTATTACTGCCCACATCATACACAGTGCCAGGCAGAGAACACTTTAAAAACAAAATGTGTTTCTTTTGATGTACCTGAGTGTGAGGGATAAAGTTTTAATCAATGCCCTAAAACTGAACTAGAGGAACAAATGAATATTGTGTGAACTTCACAGTTCACTGATGATGGTCATACCCTAAAGGTTTGTTGTTGGTGGTGTTGATATCTCTCAAGGAGAAATAATGTTTGTGCCGGTTGTTTTTAGCTTAAGTGATACAGCTGAGAATATGTGAATACAATTAGCCACCAACAATCACTAGCAAAACATCTTTTACATTAACAGGACATACAGGAAATATTTAATTCCTCTCTTTCTGTTTTGTTTTTTACCCTGTTTCCCCTTGTCTTCTTTCCCATAAGGAGAAAAATAACATGTAAACTAAAAATCAGAGTCTAAAACTTAATAAGAAGGATGGATTAACCCCGCTTGTTACTAAACTAAAGAATTTATCTCAAAAGCACAATGTGAATTTAATTTGTCTGGAAATGATTACATTAGAGTTTGATGAGGAAAAAACCTGAAGTATCTTATCAAGCCTAATCAAGTAATATCCTTATTTATAGAATCAACTTCATCCATATGTATGGCTGGTAATAAATTACTATTATTTAATAATTGTGTTTTGTGAAATATCTCTCTTAATAAATAATTTGTGAAAATTGAATTATCCCTATTTGTTACCCAGATCATCTTTGTACTGAGTTGTCTTCTGTAGTTCAAGTTAAAGTGTTCACTAATACTTCCACTTAAACAGAGGTTGAACTTAATGCTCTCAGTCCTCTGAATTAAATATGAAATGCCTCTGATCATGCCAAGCCCTATAATTGTGGCCTTGGACTTTCACTCCAAATCTTCTATTTCATACATGAATCTTAACAAGCTTGTTTACACCTCTAACAAGCTGTTGTATTCACCTTTATAAGGTAAGAAGCATCAAATTAAAAGAATTATGTAAAAAAAAATAAAAAAAAAATAAAAGAATTATGTACCATAGTTAGAAAAAGAAAGACTAACAGCCAAGGAGAGAAGGGAAAAGTCACAGTGATGTGCTGGACATGTTAGTGGGCTCTTGCACATGTGTTATCACATTTAATCCCTCCAACCCTTCATATGGCACATTACTTATTTTGTAAATAAGTATGCTAAGGCATATGGCATCTGGCAGGCAATTGCCCCAAGGCTAGTAAGCAGCAGAATTGGCACTTTTTTTTAAAGATTTTATATATTTATTCATGAGAGACACAGAGAAAGAGAGGCAGAGGCAGAGGCAGAGGGAGAAGCAGGCTCTATGGAGGGAGCCCAATGAGGGACTTGATCCCCAGACCTGGGATTACGCCCTGAGCTGAAGGCAGACATTTAACCGCTGAGCCACCCAGGTGTTCCAGAATTGGGATTTTAACACAGGATTTTTTTTTTTCAGTAAATTGCCACCTTTAATCCATCCTGCAGTGCCCTATGAAAGGGTCACAGAAAGACAGTTATGACCATATGAAAGTATGATTCTTGATACAGAATCAAAAGTTATTTTCAGTTTCCTTTGCTTTTATAAAGTCCACAATAACAATACTTAAATGCACTTTTTTTTTCCTGTGATATAACTAAAACCCAGTGTTTTATTTCAATTGAACTTTAAAATAGAGTCCCTGGTGAATTAGACTTTAAATCATACTGTAAACATATACTTTATCTTAAGCCAGTGGTGAATGTTCAGAGATGATGTCAACCACCTATACAGGTTTAAATGTTGTCCAGTATATTTGTTGGAGCAACAAGTAAAAAAATCATTTTAGGAGGATCCATAGAAATTGTTAAAATATCCAGAGCCTTTGAAATATTGACATGATGTCTTTTGTGGAACCTATTTTACATATTTTTGTTGTTCTTGCTTGAATCATTTAACTCAGAAACTGATGTAGCACCTATCATGTCTCAAATAAATCTAAATGATTCTTTCAACTCAATTTATAATAAGTCCAAATCACATTATTTTCCCATTTTCTCTCCAATATTATACATGTGTCACATTATGTATGTGTCACCTCCATAATGTCAGGGCAGATAATAGCACTGGTCCATCCCCCACCCCCACCTGCCAAATTTCAGCTGGCTTTTATGTTTTACTGATATGCACATATACCACATTTCAGTATTTTACAAAAGGAACCTACAAATAATCTGCATAAAAATCCCCATGTTACTTTTGTAGAAAGCTGAATTAGGTCTTCGGGGATTGGGGTTTAAGAGCACAAAGTCTGAGAACCAGTGCCTTTCCGTTCAACATTTCCCTTTGTACTTTAAGATGATAGTGCTTTGCAGCAAACTACATTTTACAATCCATCTGCACCTGCAAAGACTAATGCTTGACCAAAACACTGTTGACTGAAACAAAAATAATGGCGAAAACCAAAGTCTGTCTTCAGCTTATTAATGATCATTGTTGGCCGTGCTCTTCCCTATACCTTTGCCACAGAAAAGCAGGTAGGCACATGTTTGATTCATTCTCTCTAATTCTCTTAAGTATTACATTTGTTCCCAAATTAATATGGAGCTGGGTTTTGTTAATTGATGCTGTTGTTCTAGAATTTGTATTCAATTTTTCCTCTCCTATATGTATAACATATTGATTTACAAGTTAAACTCAACCCAGAGTAACCTTAATGTCAGTTTGCACTGAAGTTATCCTATTCTTTCTATTTTAATGGGGAAATTTTTGATTAAAATTAACTGCTATTTTAGAATATTTTAAGTCTCAAGACGTCACTCAAAACAAATGGAAAATGTGTTCCTGACAGAGAGTGTCCTAAAAGGTGCATTTGTATGACAAATAATGACCTGATTCCAGTGGCTATGTCTTTTGGAGAGATGACAGACAGTCATGCCAGTGGTGAGGCACTGACTCTCAATTAAGGTATTTCTATTGAAAAGGAGACTTTGATGAAATAGACATCACAGATAGTGTAATTAGGGAAAATGGCTCTGATTATGATATGGGTAATTGGGAAAAACTGGGACCAGGTCTTCTGCTGGAGAAGCATAGGTTCTATGCATTCTTGGAAGTCTGGCTACCCTACAGAAAGATTAGGGGGCAAGGTTAATATAGTTTAACAGAGAAATTAGAGGATATGGACAGTGCTTGTGTTTGTTTAAACTTGGAAAATTAAATGCTGACAATTGCTGGCAGTGTGGCTCTTTCTAAATGTGCTTACAAGTATTGAACTTCAATGAATTAGTTCCATTTACCAAAAATTTTATAAAAGCATTGCATGCATACACATACTATTAAAATGTTGTTTGAAGCTGAAGTATTTCAAAATGGCTTCTGATCAGAAGAGAAAAACACTATTTTCATGTCAATGTGCAGGATACAACTTTGTTGCATTTATACCAAAATCTTATTAGTATAATTATAGCCTCAACTTTTCCATTTCCTTTTATATTTCCATTATATTTCCATTATATTATGGAGCCTTTTATATTTCCATTATATTTAAATGTGTGTCAACTAATTTTATTTTAAATACCATGTTATATTATGGGTTTCTAGAATGGTGAAGAGTATTAAAACTTCATTTGTATTTTGATATTTCAAGATCTCTGTATTTTTATTGCATTAACACTTTCCTGTCCTCTGTATAGCCAATAAATTCTGGCTAATCCTGAGAACCAAAGCTCCTAACATTTATTAATATGAGCAAATTAGTCTACCAGACCTTGGGAACTCTGATTTGAGTTTAGGGGACTGCAAACACAGTGCACAATTTAGAAATTACTGGCTATTTAGTCGTCAAACATTGTTCATTGGCTAGGTAAATAGTGATATGGAAGCAAACTTGTTCAAGTACAAAGTAAATAACAATGTGTTTAATTTTTTCCTAATATTTCCATCTATTTATAACAACTTATTATGGGCTATGGGAAGTCAAACTTTTTTTACAAGGTAAATCTTTAGGAATATTTTAATAACTAACTGCAGTCTGTCTATTTTGAAATAGGAAACTGACACCACTGATTCCCCCTGGGGTTGGCATGCACCTCAAAACTTATAGATAAATACATAAATAAATAAATAAATAACAATTAAAATAATAAAATAAAAAAGAAATTTCTAGCAAAGATAGTTTAGAAGTAATATGTGTCTTTCATATTACTAATTCTCTCCACAAAGGAGAGCTATTTCTTTTAACTGGTCAATACAACCTCAGTTATTTCACATTTTAACCTCACATAAATTTTTTTTAATGTAATATTGTATTATTTTGAATCCTGTTTCCATGTAAGTTTTGTGTGTCTTCCCAAGTAAACTGTAAATTTTCTTCTCTATATTGTGGGTGCCAACCCTGAAACCTGACCAGAGTGGTCCTTCTTTGTGAGCCTAGGCCTTCTGGCTATTCCTAGACATAAAAAATGATGATGAAGGTTTAAGAATCCCTGATTATATATGAAGCATCTCATGGTCATTGATGAAAGTCAAGTCTGGAAGGAATAAGCTTTACTTTTCCAGGTCTTTGAGAAAAAAATAAAAGGTAAAATGAGGTATACTTCTTGGAATTAAGGAGTAAGAGGTATCACATGAAGTCAAGTTTTTTTTTTTTAAAGAAAAAAATATTATCTACCACATGTAAAAATTGTATTTCATACCATGTAAGTAAAAAGAGTGGACAGTTTTTCTCAAACAGATACATGGCACTTAAGGACAACCAAGTAAGTAATTTGATAATTATTCAATATTGAATTCAAAGAATTCAAGAATTCTTTCAAGTTGTGATCAAGTTTTCCTGTATTCAAAAGTTTACCATGATACAAAGAGGGTGAGGAGATACATACTGTGTTAGAAAAAAAGGGAGATACATAAAAATAATTTAAAGGTAAGATGATATGAAGTAAATGTCAATAAGGCCTTAGGAGATAAATTGGGAACACAAATTTAAATCATATGAAAATAATTGAGGGAGCAGGAAGGGAGTTCTTTTTGAAAGGTCTTGCAGCCAAATCAGCCACATGAACTCTCATTATGCCCATGGTTTTTATTACTAATAAACTAAAAGAATGAATTAAATCATTTTTTCCCAATCCATTTGAGGATGAGGTAGCTAATAACAAGTGGATTTTTACTTAGTGTAATGAGGGTATAATATATTATAATAAAACAGGCTATTAGTTAATAACTCAAAATAAATACCTTCTGATAGTAGAAATAAAACTTTAATTTAAAGCATACATGAAACCATACTTAAAATTATTCACTAAAAAATAGAAGAAGTATGACGTATTTATATGTATTTTGTGTTCCTGGACTCAAATCCTGTGTGTGTATGTGTGTGTGTGTGTGTGTGTGTGTGTGTGTGTGTGTGTAGGCTTACCCAACAAGCAGTTCTTGGACACCCTACTGTCCAAGAATTCAACTCCTTTCTGACACTGTCTACCTAGAGATAGCATCAGATTCCATGGGCAAAGGGCTCAGTCCCACAGACTGCCTTCTACCTCAGATGCCAATCACAGACTCAGGTTATTACCTGTAATTGTGACCGACTGACTCTGAATTATTGGTTCCCATGACCCCTTCTTGGGTTCAGTTAATTTGCTAAAATGGCTCATGGAACTCAGGAAAAGTTATTTATTCACTAGATTACTGATTTATTATGAAGGATATTTAAAAATACAAATCAACAGCCAGATGAAGACTGGAGTAGAGTCGGTTTGGATGAAATCCTGAATGAAGAGGCTTCTGTCCTCTGGAAGCTTGGGGCCTGGCATGGTGGCACCTAGAAGCTTTCTGTTTCCTTGATCTGGAAGCTCCCAGAACCCTCTCCTTTTGGGTTTTTATAGAGGCATGATTGATTAACTCATTGGCCAATCATGATTGATTCAACCTCTAGCCTCTCTGCCTCTCTGGAAATCTGGGGTAGAACTGAAAGTTCCAATCCTCTAATCACGATTGGTTCCCTGGGGAACCAGCCCCATCCTTGTGGGTGGGGTCCAAAAGTCACTTCATTAACATAAACCCAGTTATGGTGGAAAAGGAGTTTGACATGGCATCCATTTCAGCTTTATGGCTCTGAAGCATTTTTAGGAATTGAGGAAGGCTCCCATTAGTTTTAAGGTAAGAAAATTCCAAGGCTTTGGGGAACTGTGAATCAGGAACTGTGAGTGAAGGTCAAATATATGAGTCGGCTTCTCTCCTCCTCCCACCTCCTCCTACTCATGGGCAAGCGTGTGCTCTCTCTTTCTCAAATAAGTAAGAATTTCAGAAAAATTTGAAAAGAAAGGATTAGATTACTTTCAAAGTAAATATTTGTGAAAGATTCCCACTCCACTTCACACTTTTCTTCTGATAAGTTAGGAATGGATCACCTATCAAAACTCATTGAATCAAAATGCCACAAGGTGGCAGTGGCCTGCTCAAGGTGGAATCCTTTCAGAGGACATTGAAGGCCCTACTCAGGGTTCACATTCTATTTCTTTCTTAGATTTCTTTCTTATATTTTTTGATAATTGAACTTCCTGTTTAAGAGATATGGGATTTTCTGAACGTATTTAATGTTAAAAAACATAAAATCATTCATTTCTATGATCTTTATTATACTCTTCAATTCTAAAATAAGGAAAAAAGAAACCAGCGAGGGAAAAAAACCCAACCATGTATTTATTATGTTATGTGCCTCAGAGACCTAACTTGATACCTTACATATATTATGTATCTAGAATGTAGTTAAATATTCAGTAGATATTTAATAGTCTTGAAGGACTATGCATACAGTAGTATGTTTTGCCTCACCTAAAAATGCAGTGGAGATAGGCATTTACTAAGCACCCAGTAAGACTCTTTCTTTGCAGCCTCCTATCACTGGCAGTGATGATTTATTTGATTTTCCTATGTCAAGTATCTGTCCACACATATATTTTATGTTTAGGCATGTATTCCAAGGTGATTGTGTCTAATTAAGTGATTTTATAATATCTCTTTCCTTGTTGCAAGGAACAGTATTGAGAGGATTTGTCATGATGCTGTTAACTTTCCATTTTCACTTTGAAAATGAATAATCGTTATGATTTTTATTTTCTAACTTCCATAGGAACATATTGATATATTAATGAAAAATATCAACTATCAGAAGCATGGAGAGAATAACAGAATACAGAGTTGTGGAAACAGTTTTTATATATGTGATGTTTACTTCGTTACATTTGTTCATGCTTATTTCATTGTTACTGGGTTTTTTTTAATTGAATACTATATATTTTTGAGTTACATTTATGTAAAGTGACATAAAAAGAAATGCTCCCATTAGTACATACCTGACTGAACACCTAAAGGCAGGGCCCAGTGATTGGGACTCTGCAGTGAATTTATAAACAAGAATCTTTAGGCTTCAATGGTTCCCATCACTCTTAACTTTTTGGTAAGAGCACTTATACAATGTATAACTTTATTTATGGTTGGCTCATCAGTGGATGACTCCATAGAAGAAATAAAAGAATAATTTGCTAAAAAGGGGTACCATGGAGATGCCAGGGATGTCATGGTGATAAAGGATATGTTGTTCTAATCTTGGAGATGGCAATGAAGATTTCTGAAAGGCTTTGTGTTTGAGAGTCACTGATTTTCTCAAAGATGTCCATGTAACAGCTTGAGATGAATTTAACATATATTTCAATTGTATTTTGTTATTTAGTGTTTGATCTACAATTGAGTGAATTTAAACTATGTTACTGTTGCTTCAAGTGATGGCCCAATTCCTGATGTCATCCTGATAAATTCAGTTTGGTCTCCTTATGCCTGTCATCATTCTCACCACTTGATTTAATTAGTTCTTCGAGGTCATTTTTAATCAACTTGATACTGACTGACTGAATCTCTCCTGTCACTTTTGTCTCCTTATATCTGTTCTCTACAGGAAGTGAGAGCACTGGCTTTGGAATAAAGTTAGATCTGGGTTCAAATTGTGACTTAGCCATTTTCTGGCTGTGAGAATTTTGGTAATTTATCCTCTATAAATTTTATTTTCCTGGTCTATAAAATGAGAGAAATAATATCTGCCTTTGGGGTTTGTCAGTAATGAAAACTAAATAGTACAAGTATATAGAGCACCTGGCCTATAATAAATATTTAAATAAATCCAAGCTACTCTTTCTGTGACTGCTACTTTCAGGCTCTGCTCTCCCTCAGCAACCCTATCCACTTCATCATCGGGGAGTGACCTTTAGCAAAGTCATTGACACCCTTTTCTACTGGTCCCCAGTGGGTATTTCCAATAGAGTGCTTCCCTCCTTTAATTATTGCCTTAAGTATTTGGGATATCATGAAAAATATTTCCTAGGATCCAGTTACAGTGGTGAAGCACACTGAATTTTTTCCAAGATGCTTTGAAATATATACTCTGCATTTTGCCACATGAAGATTACTTCTTTCCTTTTCCTCAGGGGTAGGCTTGGACTACTGAATACCCCTTAAGAGAGTTGTTATAGTATGAAAACTTATGAGAGATTCAGTATCATAATCATTAAAGATTATTTTGGACTTACCAAGTAAAAAGCTCAACTAATGACTAAAAGCAAACATTGAGTATCCTGGGGTTAATGAGACAAATATTTTCACTAGAACATCATAGTGTCATTATGTGTTTACCAGTATTTAATATAACATGATAAATGCTTCGCATAAGGTGGGGATCAAGTGCTGGGGCATTCAGAAAAGGAAGCAGTTTGGTCTTCTTTTTTTAAGGGAGGTATGAATTTTTTAGGCCATTGGGAGAAGTGGGGGCTGTTGAGAGGAATGTGTTAGGGAAAAGAAAATGTTTCAGGTAGAGGAAGCCAATAGGGAGAAAGAGCTGGAGTTTGAGAGTTAAACATTGTGTTAGGAATGTTTTGGCTGACAAAGAAGGCACTTAGGGTTCAGTAAGATAAGCTGAGACTGTGAAGGCAAATTGGCGTAATGTTGTATAGGCCTGGAGTATTAGTGCTGTACTTACAAAGTCAGATTCTTTCCTCTGAGCTCCAGAAATAGTTGGATTCTTTAATGCAAAGATTTCTTTTTAGAATATTAATTTTTCTGGTCATGGAAGAGGAGAAACTGATCATGGGAGACTAATTGGGACAGAGTAATTGGGCAATAGCATTGAATAGAAATACAATGGTAATGTTGAACTATAAAACAAACTATTTTCCTCTTCAGATCAACATAGAGTGATTTTTCCTGCCACGTGGCCCTAACTGGATCAGACCATCCCAGGTTAGCTAGATGAAATAATATTAATCAAATTCTGTTTTGAATCTCAGTATGCCAAAATTGTCATTCTTAGATAGCAACACTTAAGTGGACATCTTTTCTACAACTGCCTCATTCATTACTGTTAACTTCATTGGCCTTTATTATTTTCCTTATCAATATATTTTTAAAAATAGCTTGCATTTCTATTTGGGATAGTACAAAGAGTTCATATTTAAAGCACCAACTCTACTCCAAACAATAGCAGTGAGAGATGAAAATGAAGAAAATTGAAAAGATTTACCTGGCTAAAAAGCAAGAGCAGTATCTCTAGAAGTCAGAAACACGAAGTTTTGAGTGAATCTAAAACTATAATCTGCTGGGATCCAGTTACTGAATCTTATGATCTAAAAAATTTCTATGCAGAACTTGAAACTAAAAAAAAAAAAAAAAAAAAAAAAAAAAAAAGAACTTGAAACTAGAGAGTGTGCATTTACTGCTTTGTCTCAGATAGGAATGACTCTCTTCTAATCCAGTTCTGCTGGTGAAAGTGGTTAGGATATGATTATGCTTATGAGCCTGAAACTATGGCTTTGTAAGACACTATAAACCAATGTAGGTAAACACAGAAATACATCCTTTTTTTTCCCTTTTTTTAATTGGAAATGAGTCAAGTTGCCCTTTGATTTAGTGACTGAATCTGTTATCCCTGATATTGTCATAAAGAAAGAACTATTTATAGTTTGATTATGGACTTAACTCATTAGGAGATTAAGTGGGAAGGAACTAAAATATAGAGGAATTAAGAAGGCTTATAATAAGAAAGAGAGAGGGGGATCCCTGGGTGGCTCAGCAGTTTAGCGCCGCCTTCAGCCCAGGGCATGATCCTGGAGTCCCGGGATCAAGTCCCACATAGGGCTCCTTGCATGGAACCTGCTTCTCCTGCCTGTGTCTCTGCCTCTCTCTCTCTCGCTTTCTCTCTCTGTCTCTCTGTCTCTCTCTCTGTCTCTCTGTCTCTCATCTCATAAATGAATAAAATCTTAAAAAAAAAAATAAGAAAGAGAGAAAGGAAGGGAGAGAGGGGAGATTTCCTTAATTCAAATGAGCTTTCAAACCAAGATTCCAAAGTACATGAGCCAACTAATTAAGAAACACAGCCAATAGACTAGGCTAATGCTCACAAGACTACATCCAAGATGAAATTAATTTTATTTTATTTTTAATTTATTTTATTTTACTAATTTTTAATGATGATCATGAAAAAAGAACAAAAGTCATGAAACAAAGGCAGAAGGGAAACAAAAGTAATTAGACATGAATAGAACCAAGTGAAACTTTCAGAAATACAACTATTTTTATTAAAGTTTATAAAACTTCTAGATGGAATAAATTCTAGACTGAGCATAGTTTAAGAGAAAATTAGTGAGCTGGGTGATAGGACTGAGGAACTCACCCAAATGTCAGCATAGACAGGAGAGATGGGAAATACGATAGAACAACCATGAGATGTGACGGTAGATTGAAAGGCTCCCACAAACTTTGAACAGGACTTCCAGAAACCAATGGAAGTAATGGCATAAAATTAACATTTTTGTATGTGCCTGCTTATTTTTAGTTTGTGGCAGAAAAAAAGAAAACATTGATTAATGTTTTAGTAAGATCATTTCAAATTCAGCCTTATCACTTCTACATTTGTGAAAGTTGATTATAAGCTTATACTTATTTAGCTGTTATCAGAAAAGTCCTGTCTTTAAAGATGTCTAAAAGGAAAATTAACAACTCACTCTAAATTTGTCTTCTACTTTATAAATTGATGAGTAGCATGATTTTAGAGGCTCTAAGTTGAGTGATGACTAAATTAAGAAGAGTTCAGTCTCTAAATAAACTATGAAATGAATTTTTAAGAAATTTTACATTTTAGGGTACTTTAGAAAAGACCTCAGTAGCAATTGTTATGTTTATATTATTTATATAATCATATTTTGCTCATTTCAAGGCAGATAAAAGACATAAAATTAACAGCAGAAGCTCTGATAACCACCACTTCAATAGATCTACAGTATAGTGATGCTTGTCAATCATAATCTTGATTCCAAAAACATCCCAAATTACACAATTTCTTAGGAAATTAAAAGACCCACTAAATTAGGTGATGGAGTATGTTGAAATTTTGGAGATACTTTAATAATGCAATTGTAGAAGTACTTGATTTGCTAAGATATACAGTAGGCAAGCACAGTACATCAAACTATAAATCTATCTAAGCATTTTTTTTTTTTTAGGGCTTGCTTATAGATGTAACTTTTATAGTTTCCTCAAACCTTACAACTTATAAAATAGCTTCCTTGGTACTATATTGGAAAATATCACTTGTCCTTATATTTTGGAAACTGAAATAGTTTTATATTTTGCTTTTCCTCCTTTAAAATCTTTAATTTTTTCTGACTTGAATAAACTTGTCAAAAATTTGAAATAGCCCAGAGACCTGGAAAACGAATTTCAGAAAACTGTGGGACTTATTTAAAGGACAAAGAGAAAATGATGAAGTTTTCAGGATATATATTTAGTTACTTAGTATGTGAGATTTAAATTTATTTTTCATTATTTATTATTGATATAGATGGAAATTAATGATCCATCTATTATTAAGTAATATATTGATCATAGCTGCATGGTATTTTTATAAGTATTTATATGAAATTAGTTGATTTAGTATATGAATTAGTAGCTTTCCCATGAAATAAATGCCAAGAATAGGTAGACTTGTTATTTTTCTTACCCAAATATACTGGAGTCATGTTAACATATTACTTTAGCACTGTTTTAAAGATTAATTAGGTTTAAAATGAGAATAGACTGTCACCAATTCCCATTGATGACAGGAAGATGCCATTTAAACTGCTAAAATATTAAAGTTAGAAAGCATGAAAGAAGTATAATTAGTTATAGGGCTATTCATAAAATATAGTTGCTTCCTGTATTAAAGTAGTCTAGTTTAAATTAATTATAAAATAACATTATTTTCATATCGGGGGATCCCTGGGTGGCTCAGTGCTTTGGCGCCTGCCTTTGGCCCAGGGTGCGATCCTGGAGACCTGGGAGGGAGTCCCACGTAGGGCTCCCAGCATGGAGCCTGCTTCTCCCTCTTCCTGTGTCTCTGCCTCTCTCTCCTTCTCTCTGTGTCTAAAATAAATAAATAAATAAATCTTAAAAAAACAACAACATTATTTTCATATCAATTGGCCTAGTCTTTTATATGTTAAATGATTATTATGGTCATTTAGATTATTTTTTTAACTTTAATTTCAAAGTACAACAAAAGTATTGATTTTGTGGTTATTGAAAGTTGCCGGATTAGTAAATAAGAACAGTAAATTCTTTGTTATTCTACAATTTGTTTTATATAAAATATTTGCTGATATATTTTTAACATATGTCTTTTAAATTGCATTTACATATATGTTATTGGCTAATAAATTCTATAAATTTCATGATATTCAGTACAAATACTTCAAATAGATGCTTCCATAAATATGAAGCATAAACTCTAAATTTAAGTATAGGGCTAGAAATTACTAATCAGTAAGATTAATTTTTTTAAGAATTTTTTATTATTTTTATTTATTAGAGACAGAGAGAGAGACAGAAAGAGAAACAGGCAGAGGGAGAAAGAAGCAGGCTCCATGCAGGGAGCCCGATGTGGAACTTGATCCCGGGTCTCCAGGATCATCCTGGGCAGAAAGTGGTGCTAAACCCCTGAGCCACCAGGGCTGCTCAGTAAGATTAATTTTTTTTAAATGTTTTGAAAGAGAGAGAGAAAGAGAGAGAAAATATTAAACAGGCTCCACACCCAGCAAAGAGTTCAATTCAGGTCTTGATCTCATAACCCAAGAGTTGAAATCAAGAGTCTGAGGTGAAATCAAGAGTCAGATACTTAACCAACTGAGCCACCCAGGTGCCCCTAAAATTAAATATTAAAAAGAAAAATATATGGTGAAATTCCTAGCTATATACATTTTTCCCTTTTAATAATTTACTATTAAGCTAGCATCCTGTCCTTTATGGTCTTTGGAATAATATAATACCAGTAGTTTAGATGTTCAAGTATATGTTTCATTTTGAAAATGTTTCATTTTTCACTTTGCCTCTTTCAGTATTCACGTACTGTCATAATTCTGTCTGTATAAATGTATTGCTTTCCAGTTAGTCAATTTATATAAACTTTCTTTCAAAATTTTTTTATTTATAATTCATTTTATCATGGATTATGATTGTGTTAATTATGTTAACAGTAGTAAAAGCATTTTGGAAAATTAGAGTTATTCAGACCATTTTCTCATAGTTTTATGTTGAGTTCATATTTTTTAATTTATTTCATTATAACAAACACTTTTTGATAAAATCATTTTCATGTATCAAAATTATTTTTAAAACAATGTCGTTTTCTTTTCACAAGGGCCAAATATCCCTTAAGTTATTATTAAAACTTAATTATTTATTTCCCCCTTTTCTCATATAAGTGTATTCACTCACTGATTCGATGAATCTACATTTATTCCGCATCTGATATGTGCCTAGCAAATACTAGCTGCTGGTGATGAAACTTTGGACAGTATCAACAAGTCTTTTGACATCATGGAAATTAATGCTCCATAGGAGAGTTGGACAATAAACAAGTTAACAAATGAATAAAATATAGTGTTAACTACAATACTCTGAAAGAAACAAATATCAAGAATAAGGGCTATGTGGGCAGACTAATTGAGTGTATATATGTGTAAATACACATATATATGAGAATATATACACTTACCACTTCTCATGCATATAAGGAGAAATAAAATCATTTTTTGATGAGAACATGCCTTTTTTGGAAGTTTTTCTGCATATATTAAATACTTAGAACTAAAAAGAATGTGTTTTCAAGTAAAGAAATTTAAGTATTTCCTAAAATATCACTGATAGAATTTTTTACCCATTAATCTGATGTGTAAAAAAAAAAAAAGAAAAAAGAGCTTGAAAAATATCTACATTATGGATAATGTAATTTCAGTAAGCACAATCTATATCATGTTGAAAACTAACCATATGACAAATAGACAATTTATGAGTGACTTTTATTTGAGACCACAATTAAGACATTATAAACATTTACTGAAAGGATATATATGTATATTAAACATCATTTTTTCTTATTTAAAATTCCATTTTTAAGGAAATTTTAAATGTCTAAATACTATTCTTCTTAAAATTGAGAAACACGTAAATCATATGTGCTATGTAGTAGACTTCTCTTTTCTCCTTAAAATGTGAACATGACTGCTTACCTTTTAAATTACAGTTTAAAAATTACCATGCTAATTTTAATAAACCTTATGACTTGATTTAATTTTCCATTCTTAGACACACATTTTACAAGATTATACCATGACTTTAAGATTTTATATATGGCAAGATACTATCAGGAATGTAGATACTTTCCTTTATGAATTTTCTTTGTACCTAATTCAGATTACAACTAAACTGGTCATTAAAATAATAAAATCTTGTTCCTTGCCTTCTGAATTTCATGGGAGAATAGTTTATTTTTAAATGTAATGATTATGTACTTTTACTCAGAGACCAAATTTGTGTGATAATACCAGTTATGTTAATATATTATATACAATATTTCCTGAAAATAATTAGTCTTAAATACAAGTTTTTCATGGTTTAATGTTTTCTATCTTTAAACATTTTTAATAACATGGAGAACAGAATGAAAAACGAAACTATTAAAACAAAAACATGAATGTAAATTCTCGTTCACTGAGAAGAAAACTCTTGAGACAAAACAACATAATAATTAAGAGTAAGGGTCTAGTGTTAGAGCTGGATGGAGCTCAGTTCAGATCAGTTCTGTGGCCAACCTCAGGCAAATCACTTCATCTCCTTGGTCCTCAGTTCCCTCCTGTGTAATATAGAGAATATATCTAACTTAGAATCTCATATTCTTTATATATATAATGGCATATTTAAAAGAGTGTGCTACTTATTTTATAAATACCATATTAATGTTAGCTATTATTTTTAACATTTCCCACTTAGCTGTTTAAAACACTGTACCTTGATTGGAATTGTCATAAAGTAGTATGGCCTTAGAGCATATAGGTTGAATATGTGTGACAAAACATGTTTTTGTGTAGTAGGCTACTATAGTTGAATCATTAAATTGTACTGAAAAGTACAACCAGATTAGATCTTCTAATTTGAACTTTCTAAGATTCTGAAAGCATTTAGGGATTTTTTTGGTTCTTTGGAGACAGCATTATGAACATCTACTATCATTTAATCGTAGTTGTATTAGAGTAATGGTTGACAAAGAGTTCCATTTAGTGAATGCCAGTTAAACTAGAGTTGCAAAAATATGGAAGATGTAGGACACCCTTTGTCTAACTTGAAATGAACAAATGTGAAGAGCAAAATACTATTAATATTATTTATTTCACTGAGGTCATTGTAAATTATTTATTATACTATCTCCCAAAGGAATCTAATATATGAAATGATGAATTATATCACATTGTACTTTTCTTAATATAGGCATCCTTAGAGTAATCTAGCTTTATAAAATTCTGTAATTCTTAGAATTATAAAGTAGGAAATAAATTTTGTGCATGTTTATGGAAAATTTTTATGTATGACATTCCAGCTCATGTTGATGTTTAACATAAGTAGAATAAAGCTGAAAACAGGTAAAATAGCGATTGTCATATGTGTAGAGGCCGAGAAAATTAAGGCCATTCCACCTTAAATTCAGCGTTAGCACAAGTACAGCCATCTCAGGCCCCTGTGAATAAGAGCTGAAATTTACCTTGCTTCAGTTACAGGAAAAAAGTTTACAGTTTAAGGCCCTAGAAAGCCCCATATTAGAATGAGAACAAAGCTCAATGCTCTTGAAAGCCCCATATCAGAATGTAAACAGAACTTGAGAAATTCCTCCACCCCTTCTAAAACTCCCCTAGACCAGCCCATAAAACTAAGCTGGAACCCACCTCGGGGTCCAAGTCCCTGTCCGCTGTGTTGGGTACACTTGGACCCAAGCTCGAGCTTGTAAATAAACCTTCATGTGTTTGCATCAGTGTCAGCTCCTTGGTGGTTTCTCGGATACGTAATTTTGGGCACAACAATATGGAGTTCCGCCAAATAAAATGAATTTCGTGGAACAGAACTACCTCACAGAATACTGAATCTGTAATGAAATCTTCCTACTATAAGTTAAAGATCTAGAATTTGCCATTTCCTTCCCCTTTTTTTCCTTCCTGCTACAAACAAGCATCCTATAACTAGCAACCATTTTTACTCTTCTATTTTACTAAATTTCTATATAGCCAAAGTAAATAATACTCAAAGAAAATAGATTTACCTTTTAAAATTTTGTCAAAATACAGCATTTTATTAAAAGCTAAGATAAAAAAAAAAGCTAAGATAAATTTTCCAAAACAAAACTGATCACAAGTTTAATATGTTGGCGACTGCTATTTCCTCTATCCTCTGTTACCTATAATTAATTAAATTAAGGAGAAACTGTGAAGATATAATAAACCAGTCTTTTCAGTATTTTACACACTCATTTGCATTTCCACGGCTGCCCTCAGATTCCTGTCATGTAATACAGCAGTAATTTGCTAGAAAGCAGACTTTTATGACAGATACTAGTACTGAAAGTATCAGCAGGCATTCATTTGTCATTTAGCCGCATTCTAACTACCATGGGCCCTCATTTATTCAACTTTACTACCTCAGGAAGCTGCAGAGAATTTGAAGATCTTAGATCTTCTGTTAAATATGATCCTACTGATGATTGGGTAGTTTCACATTGTTAGGAATAGAAATTATATATTTTGTGGAAGAAGCTTCATCTAAATTCACTAATACCCAAAGGAAATGAACCATGAAAAAAAGCAAACTTTATCCCATTTCTGCTAGTTAATTGGAGTTCTGTACAATTACCAAAATGACAATTTTTTGAGTGCTACCCCAATTGTAATATACCATGTTCACTAATATTTCTCAGAAGGTTCAGAAAATAAAGGACCATTTTTCTTCTGAAAGTTCACTTTCTTTTTCAGAGGTACAGACAAGAATTAGGGAAGGCAAAAATGAACAACTGCTTGGCTGGGCAGAACAGCTGCTTTAATCTCGGCTGCTCAGATAGCATCATACATCACAGCCAGATCATCTGAAGACTCTTTTTTTCAATATTAAAAGTTCAGCTGTGGATGAATGGAGAACTTCATTTATAACTGCCCAGAAATTTTACTGAGTAATTCTAAAAGTTCACTTTTCAAAGGAAAGCAATCAAAATAAATATTTTGCAAAAGAGAATTTTTAGGATTAAAAACAATTTATAAGTTTTAGCATTTAGTTTTTTAACATTTGTTTATGAGTAGTCAAGGGCATGTTCAAGTAACTATGGAAGTACTAGGATTTGATAACATTCACCTAGACCAAACATCTTCAAATGACAAGTGCAAAAGCTCAAATAGGTTAGGAGACATTCCCAAAGTGACATAGTTAATGGAGAAGTTGCTTCTAAATCGACATATCTTGGCATCTTGTATTTATGGTCCATACAGCACCACTTATCGAATAAGATAGAGTAAGAGTTGGCAACTGATGGCCTCTGGGCCAAATCCAGCCTGCTATTGTTGTACATAAAGTTTTATTGGAGCATAGCCATGCTCATTCACGTACAAATTGTCTGTGGCTGCTTTTGTACTAGATGGCCAAGTTGATTAATTGAAATAAGACTGTATAACTCACAAAATAAAAAATTTATACTATTTGGCTCATTACAGTAAATCCCTGGTGTAGAGAATTAAGGTATGAGTATATGTTAGAAAAGAGAAAAATTGAAGTTTTTTTTTTTAACAGTATTGTTCAATGTACCTTTAAAAAAAATAGTTTGAAACTTTACTCTGAATGCCCAATCAAAAATAAAGATTATGGCCATTCATGGGTGCCATGCAGACCTGTCATGAATTACTTCTGCTCATTTTTTAAAATCAAGACTTATGTTTAATAAAGAATAAAATGTTAGCATGGAAAGTCAATAAAAAGTATGCATAATACTTTTTAAATTGTATTCAAATAAAATAGAGGGAAAATTAGAAAAAATAGATTTTCTATTTTTAGCAAGGTATAATAGGTATAATGTACAGTAAAAAGAAGTGATAGACATGCATTTTCATTCTCTTGAAACTCTCTTATTTTGGAAAGAAATGGTTGTCAGTGCCTGAGCATTTGCTTGACAGATTATACCATGCTGCACAATGGCAGCGTTTGTCTTTGGTCTGTGGACCTAAGACATTCAGTATCGATGGGACCTTATTCAGTACAGGTAATAATAAGGTGGTCAGTCAAGCAACCGAAAGATCAAGTTTAAAGTTAAGATTAAAGAAGAATTCCCAGCACGCTAGCATTTCATTTTATGTAAAGCTCTCCAGCAGCCAGGCTCCTTTACTTGTCACTGGTCCCCAAATGAAAATACAAGTTTGACAGGAAAGATACAAGCAAGTAAAGTAGTCTTATTCTGTAGAAAAGCTAAGAGAAACATTAGAACAAGCCTATTAGATGACTTAAAAGAATAGCAAAAGGAGTAATTAACAAAAGTATATAATCTCAATCATGTCCTCTAAAAATTGTCCAAGCTGTAGTTCAACTAAAGGTCATGGTGTCTTACTTCC